>NC_045738.1:26207704-26224482 GCF_008692095.1 Etheostoma spectabile | reverse complement strand
TTCTATTTTAACCTCATCGGTCCACAGAACTTCTTCCCACAATGCATCAGGCTTGTTTATTTGTTCACATGCAAATTCAAACGCTGATTTTTGTGGTGAGGGCGTAAGAAGATGAATGTTCTCTGGAATGACTCTTCCATGAAGACAAACATGTTGCAAGATGAATCTACTTTATAGAAGGAACTGGGATGTAAGCACCAACTCCAGGGTCTCCAGGTCTTTCTGGATGGACCGGGCAGTCTAAGGGGGGTCTGGACTTGCTTTTCCTCTCGATCCTGCGAGCTGTTCTGTCTGATATTGGTCTTGGTCTTCCAGATCTTTAAACTTCCACTGTTCCTGATGACGGCCATTTCTTAATTCCATTCCCAACAGAGGAGATTGGCATCTGAAAACGCTTTGCTATCTTCTTCTAGCCTTCTCCTGCTTTGTGAGCGTTGACTATTTTCAGTTTAAGATTTCTAGAGAACTGCTTAGAAGAAGCCATGTGCTGATTGTTGGGGGGGTGTCAGATGAGTCTGGGCATTTAAAACCTTAAGACTGACATCACCTGGTCTTTCCAGACCATGATTGAGAACAATCCATGACTCTGTCAGGTCTCTTCCAAAGGGGGGGGTGCATGCTAGAAACTCTGCAGGGGGCCAAACTTTTGCAGATGCCATTTTTTTGTTTTCTGTTATTTTGAAAGTGTAAATGATGGAAATAAAATCTAACTTTTTGTGACATATTAGACAAATGTCTAATCTGTCATTTGATGCCTTTTGGAGATTTTTTCCATTGTTTCTTGGCTTCTTTATGCATATTAATACACATTTTTACCTTGGGTGCCCAAACATTCAAGCCCCACTGTAATTTTGATTAGATAGTACTTTATTCATCCCATAATGCGGAAAATCCCTTCTGACAGCAGCAGTATTTCCACAGTAAAAAGCAAACCAACAAATAACAGGCAAAAAACAGATAATGTGCAAAAAGTACTGAATGAATGTAAAGTGGCATTATATACAAAGTATTTTAAAGTAAAGTAAAACATTGAAATGTAAGTAAGTGAAGTGAAGTGAAAAATGAAATTGAATAGAATAACGTGTAATTAAATAATATAGCAGGAGTAAGTAACCAGTAAGCTACATGCACCTTCCGTTGTCATGGTGAAACTAAACTTGGGTCGGAGGGAAATGTGCGTCTGAAAATCAACACTTTTATTGATGCTTTTTTAAAATGTTTTTAACTTTTTCTCACATTTTTGTCCCTTTTTGTCAATGTTTGTCACTTTTTTACGTTTTCAACACTACGTAACACTAACTTATTAACTTTAGTTTTACAGTTATTTTTGGGATTTTAGGGCAATGAACCTCATTTATAGGAAATTATACCTAATGTTTGAGTTAGAAAAGCAGAAATTAAGAATTATTTAGACTAAAATTAAAGGGATGGATGTAGAAGTAGAGAGATTTGTACTTGGCAAAGAGCATTGTGTGGAATCAATCATGTTATTTTGGGGAATTAAAAAGAACATTGACATAGGACAACATGAGGACAACATGAGGATTAAACAACTAAAACAAACACATTTCAGCCAAGTAAGATTAAACCTAAATTGAAATTGTAATCAAAAAAAGGTAAACCAGTGAGTTAGCAGCCCTATACTGCCTCTAAAATGAATTAGTTCACTTATTTTTTGTCATTTCACTGAATACTTGCATATTCAGAAAAGTTGTTTCTTATCAGTCAAGGGCAAATAAATAAAACACAAATCAATAGGTATTATCAGGGTACTATGGCACACTCAAATGCACAACACGGACAGGAAATCACAGGTAAGTAGATTTATTTTTCCAAGAACAATGAAGGCAAAGGTACAACAGGGGCAGGGAATTATTATCATCAAGAAACAGGCAAAAGTCCAATAACACTGATGTAGGCAAAGGTACAACAGAAACCGGCAATAAGGAAACAGGCAAAAGTCCAATAATACCGGGAAAACACACTGAGGAGAGGGACATGACGTACAACTACAATCTGGCACCAGGGAGTGGGAATGGGGAGTATTTAAGCTTTTGGGGAATGGGGCAGCTGGAAACAAACAGGTGAATCAAATTAGGGGCGGGGACAGGAATCAGAAGGGCGGGAAAGCAGACAAAGGGAGGAAGACAAGAGACCTGAAATGAGAGCGGATGATTACTACAAAATAAAACCTGAAATACTGATGACAACAATGAACCATAGAATAAAAGCAGGGCAGAACCTGACATGTATGAGTTTGAAAATGACATTTAAAAAGAAGAGAATGAGCTCGCTGTGGTGATCGTACTTACACTGGCAATGGGATCAATAAAACTAAAAGAAAAACCAGACAAAGGTATTGTATTACTGTCGTGTTTTAAGCAGCCAATGTCTAACCACTACTAACCACCAATAGCTATCTTCGCTTACCTTTGATCTGCTGGTTCAGATCCACAAACTAGAAGCTGTGTTCATGTCCAACTTGGTCTCACGCCAGTTTGTGAAATTACACGTTAAAAATGTACACGTTACTTCACATTATTTGGATTTATTAATTTGTGTACATGTAAGGATTTTCAAACGTGACCATTTCACAAACTGCCATGACACCGGGCTGCTCTGGGGGACGCAACAACGTGGAAATGAAACGCCAAACGCCAGCAACAACAACACAACGGTTGTGGGTAGGAACAAAAGACCAGGGAAAGGAACGTCCAACACGCAGGACGCGATGCCCCGTCTCCAGGGTGAAAGTCCAGTGTGGTTTGACCCCCCCCCCCCGCCACCCCGACCAACCTCCCTATGCAGATTTTCGAAACAAACAACATTAATGTGACCTGTAGACAAATCAATAGATTTAATAATGTGACCATTTCACAAAATGCCATAAGACTGGGTTGTCATGTGCCATGTGTATTTCTTATTAGCTCTGTAATTGAATGCAGGACTTTTGCTTTAATGGAGTATTTGTACATCGTAGTGTTGCTAATTTGACTTATGTAAAGAATCTGAGTACTTCTTCCTCCACTTAGTAGTATACAGTATATTCTAACAATATTTTTAAAAACACATCTGTCCCTGTAACTCAATTAAGATTCCTGATTTAGGAGCTCCAAACAACTGTTTAATGCCGACACTAAAAACAATAATGAATAATCTCTTTCTGCCCCCTCATGTCATCACTCAGTAGCCTTTGTTGCTCAACACTCCCTTTGCTTGTCCCTTCAATCCGAATCACTCAGGACTGTTGCAGCACTGTGCTGCTGTTGCTCATTTCAGTCATGTTGCTCCCAGTTGGTGGTCCCAGTAATGAGCAGCGGGGGGTTGGTGGACCACATTGAATGAGATGCCAAAGATCTTTAGCTGTGCTCCTTCAGGGCCTTTTGCATTTAGTCACCCTGAGCTCATAATTGTGTGACTAAAGCAATTGTTCTCTTAATTGAAGCCATTCAGGGCCTCTACGGGCTTTTCCCCGCTTCCCTCAGGTGAGACTCAGGTGATCTTTCAAAAACTTTCAGGTGGGACTCACTCAAAAAACGCTGAGAAATGAGAAAGGACACTTTTATCTTGTTAATCATGATTGTACCCTTTCTTTTGGAAACAAGATATCTACAGAGATCATTTAGAAAAACTTGTACAAGTTGAAGTGTATATTTGAATAGTTACGATGTGTAATTAAGTTTATTTCTTCATGTATAAACTTCCTCCATGAACAAACATCCAGTGTTCTTGTTCAGCTGTTCTGGCATAGTAAATGCCGTCAAATTACTGTATATGGGCCCTTATATTGAGCACCACAGTTATAATAGCTCATAATATAAATTGCTGGCTCATAAACACAAACATATGATTATGAAACAGCACACAGGTTAATGACTTGACACAGCAGAGGTAAAAGAGAGTGGACTTACTGCAGCTCTGGCTGAGACTTTTACTGTGAGTAAGATAGAATGTAATGTTCCAGATCATGCTTTATGAATGACACATTTTCCTCTTATGTCCCTCAACTTGATGTCACAACTATCTGGTGTAATGGATTTGAAAATGGTCGTTCCACCTTTAGTCCTCAACACATGTGAAGTACTGTCTGCAGAGCACCATTTCAACTTTAATTCCTCATTCTGAATGATTCACAAGCCCGAAGAGTGTTAGAGGGTGGGCGAGCCAAAGCGGAGCATATGTGAAATAACAGTTACACATATACACAGAGAAGTTGACCCAAAACTTGCAAATGAAAAAAAAAACAATCTGCTGGGGCCACGGTTTGTTTTCACCTGAAGCAGTCATTTGTCTTGGCCAGAGCCCAACACTAAACCACTGTGTATGTTTCTATGGTCTCAGTGGGTTTGTGTGTGCACCACAGCCACTTAAAGTGGTGGTGGGGAACTGCAGATTTCAGTCCTAATCTAGGAATTGTGAAACCACATCATTTCCGTGCACTTGAGAAGTGCTTGGCATCTCATTGGGCTGCTGAGGACCTGTATACAGCTCAGATGGAGCATGCAGATGAGTTTAGGATGTGTGCTTGTTTGTTTTCATCTAGGTGAACATGTGGAGGGGAAGGGAATGATACGAATGGTTGTTGCAGCTGTAGCTTTAGCACATTTTCATCTACTGTGTCAACAGTTCACATTGCATGAATGCAATGAATTGAGGGCTTTACAATTTGAACCTGTCCATGCATACCAGCCTATAAAGTGTGTGGTACTTAAAGGAAAAAGTAAAATATCTATTGTCATTGAGTCCATTTGTCTCTAAACAAAGAAGCCAGAAAACCGTTTTGATTCTGATTTATTTAGTTGGTAACATTTTATAATCACGGTAAATGAAAAATCGGGGTTTCTTGCACCATTTTCATTTCTTTCATTCATCTTGTACTTCATAAACTATCAGTAAAGGGTTAATAGTATCTCATGCATGACTTGAGTTGTGCATGGCAATAATTAATGCATCAATTAAGGTATTTTAATCATCGTGATTTCTGGTTCATTAAAGGTCCCATGGCATGACACTTTCACTTTATGAGTTTTTTTACCATTTATTGTAGGTGTAAAATGAAAGCTCAGATTGGCCCATCTGGAATCCTGCCCCGTATGAGGTCATAGGGGGCAAGGTTGACTTCCCAGTTCTCTGCTTTGCCTGCCCAGAGAATTTGCCCCCCCATCAGAGAGAGAGACATCATGGCTTTCAAACGAGCAAAGTGGTTAGTCAAGGCCACATCCCAAGCCTTCACCGTGCCCCCCCCCCCCCCCCCCCCCCCCCCCCCCTTCTCCTCCTCAAAAGCTACAGACTCAGAAATGGCACATACTAAGGAAAGTTCTTAGTGGAACTGGCTCTAGTGGCTGGAATTCGGCACCAAGGTTGAATATTCTGATTAATGGTTGCATGACATATAATGTATTATAATTAAAGGAGTGGGTTGGCAAAACTGAGATCCCTAAATTTACACAAAATACAGTATACTGCAGATTCATTTTTTAGTTGCTTTATTCACAACATGAAGCACTTCAGACTCATTCACCTGTAATCAAACACCTAATATTATCATGCCAAATGTTTAAAACAAACTTAACTACTATTAGCACCGCGTTGACGATGCATATTGGGCTCAGGCTCAAACACAGGAGGGGTAGAGTACGTTCACCGGGGGAAAGAAAGATCTTTGTCTCTCCTCTTCCAGAGCCCATAAGTTATTTATCGCTGTTGAGGTGTAAAGACCATTTCAAACAATATATAAAGTGAATCGGAAACAGTTAACGACTCTGCCTTTAGGGTTTGTGCGTTCAAGTTCAAAAAGTGAGTCAAAAGTAGGAGTTGTGTCTCTGTCTGTGCTTCACAGATACTAATTGCAACCATCCTCCTTTAAATTTCCAAACCTCACACAATAGACTGCACAACAACCAACTGTGTGAAGGCAGATTAGCTCAAATTTCCTCTGGAGAGGTTACACAACATCAGCAAAAACAAAGTCATCAAAATGGGGATTTACCACCTCCTTCCAGTCAACAGCCCCCTTGGGAGCTTTCCTGAATGAATCCCAGACCGCTACGTAGCTCGGCTATCTTGCTGACCTGTCGTGCCTCCAGCTACTTCAACCTGGAGCCTACACACTCTCGCTCTACAGCCACATCCTGGTAATAAATCACCGTGGAGTGTGAACGTCTCTGGAATGCTTGTCGAGTTGCCAAATGATTGTTTGTGAGTCCAAGCAAGGTCCAAACCTTATCAGTGTTCAACACATCTCAATGTTATCAGATATGATGCTCAGATAAAAGTGATCTCTTTAGCCGCAGAATAGATTCCTATAGGCAACATGTCCGGTGACAGAACACGAAAAGATGCATCAACTACATTAACAGAATACATTGTGCATTTAAATCAACCGGGAATTACAGGGTGTGTGGTGTCCACAAGTGACGTCTGCACTTGAAGAAATGCACACTTCTCAGAGCTGAATTTCTTCTTTCCCCAGATTTGGGATGGAAATGGTGAATAAATATTTTTGCAGCCAGTTCAACCGAGGGCACTTGCTTGCAGCAATTAAAGCAAACGTTGTGATTTGCCAATCTTTCCGTGCCAATGGGATTTCTCACCCGTGTCCATATCTAACTTACACATCCACAGGCCAGATCTACATCATTGCAAACAATATGAGACATTTAGAGCGTTTCAGTCCCACTTTGAGATGTAGTCTGAATCATCGACTGTATTTTGACATGCAAATCTGGCCTTGAGCAAGCTTTCACTTGACCCCATCGGAGACTTGGGTGGGCTCCCGAAATACCTCCCATAATTTGACATGACCTGATTTGGAGGATTTCAGTGTTATTACTCCTCTTGGACGTGTGGACTCACATGCAAGGCGTGAGGTTGAGGGAGGTCTTCCCGGAGCTGTTATGAGAACTGATGTGGGACAACAGTGGACTCTGCCTGGAGCAAAAGAGAGGTAGAAGGAGGGGAAGAAAAAAACAGCATTAGAAGAGAGAAGGAGGTGAATTACATGAGTGACAAAAAGGAGTGAAAGGGAAAAACAAGTGAATTAGGGAATGCAGATCCAAGCTATAAAGGCCCAATGTGGAGCATCAGAGTTGTCCAGAAGTGTCAGTTCAACATCCCGCTACATCTCCTCTCCTCTCTCTTACTCTGGCCCTCCCAGGCCATCTAACCATTGTTGTGTTGGAAGTCCTTGAGTTTTGACAGCTGTGCTTGGAGTGCTGTGACGGCAGTCCGGAGGGAAGGGTGTGTATGTCTGACTGTGTGTTGTCGTGTAGTGAATGTGGACACTTTGGTGTGCAGCGTCTTGGTATGAAAATACCAAGCATGTGTGTGTGTGTGTGTGTGCGTGTTTGCGTGTGACTAGAGGTTCAACCTTTAGCGTGAGTACGTATGTGACAATAAAACATAATAAATTTGATTTATGCAGCACCTTGTGAGCCTATAATGCAACTCAATGTGCTTCATTAGCAGCAATCTGTCATGCAATGTGGCTACAAAGAAACTACACATGATAGGAAACATGATCCTCCAACTTCTCCAACAACTCTGGCTGTATGAGGACCAAAGTAGGGATTTCTGGCACACCTTCACTTCACTACTTCCTAGTCTGAAGAGGTAGAAACTGAAGTTGACTTGAAGCTGATTACAATGAATGTACAAAATGTGTGCCAACTGTGTAGATAGTGTGTAGATAATTCACCGGATAAGTAAAAACTTTGACAGGCTGTGGTGCTAAATAAAATGTCAGATGATAACTAAAGTCATTAGGGTTCATCATCTGGGGACTATAGAAATCCCTGCAAAATTTAATGGCAATTGCATCCAGTAGTTGTTGAGACATTTCATCAAAAAAACAGAAGTTAACCTCATGGTGTCAAGGGATCACCAAAGTCATTATCATTCATCCTGAATGAGCCACATGATTATATGTAGGACATGCAATCATGTTTTAGCTACAGAGTGAGGCATCTCACTTCTATTCCATCTTTGTTAGGAGTCACACATGTGCAATAGCTAGAAAGGACTACTAGCCAGTCAGAAGCAGAGTATGAGGGCCCTGACAGTACCTAGGTAAGGACTACTAGCCAGTCAGGAGCAGAGTATGAGGGCCCTGACAGTACCTAGGTAAGGACTACTAGCCAGTCAGAAGCAGAGTATGAGTGTCCTGACAGTACCTGTAAGGACTACTAGCCAGGCAGGAGCAGCGTAGAGGGCCCTGACAGTACCTAGGTAAGGACTACTAGCCAGTCAGAAGCAGAGTATGAGGGCCCTGACAGTACCTAGGTAAGGACTACTAGCCAGTCAGAAGCAGAGTATGAGGCCTGACAGTACCTGGTAAGGACTACTAGCCAGTCAGAGAAGCAGAGTATGAGGGCCCTGACAGTACCTAGGTAAGGACTACTAGCCAGTCAGGAGCAGAGTATGAGGCCCTGACAGTACCTAGGTAAGGACTACAAGCCAGTCAGGAGCAGAGTATGAGGCCCTGACAGTACCTAGGTAAGGACTACTAGCCAGTCAGGAGCAGAGTATGAGGCCCTGACAGTACCTCGTTATGGACTACTAGCCAGTCAGTCACTTTGTAAACCTATTACATACACAAAAAAACATATGTAACACAATAAAGGAAAGGGAAAAAGACAAAAAGCATAATATGAGCACTTTAAAATATATCAGGACCTGTGGCTACAAAGTAAGTCTGCAGATGTTTACTGTACATGTCCAAAAAATGTATGTAAATGTAGTTGTATGTCTGAATTCATGTGCATATTCATGTTTCTGTCTGCACATGCACATGTATTTCACTCTGATTTGGATAACTTTTAAATACCGTGTCTCAAAAAAAGGATCCCATTCACTTAATGATGTTACAGCTGGTATACATTTTGTCCTGACTGGTGTAGCTGAGGGAGGCGAGCTTGGGAATAAAGCAGGAATGTGTAGTGGGTGCTAGGCAGCTGGTGGCTGAGCCCCCAGCGCTGGGTCGCAGGGACAAGGCTAGGCCAGCCACATGAGCCTCAGCTGATCCACACACCCAATGCCACGCACACTCAAAACGCAACCTGCTCGCCCAACTGTACGACCGGAGGGCCAAAACAGTGGTGCTGGATGATAACCATTACAAAGCACAGCGCTCCAACAGGAGTGGCTATAACAGCTTGATGCTTATTAAAATAGACATGTTGTTAATCATCCTTAAGCCTGATAGCTTATTTGCCTGGTGAGTGAGTTGCACACTCTTCTGAAAAATGATCCATAATCACAAGGGTCAACAGAGTTCTCCCTGTTTCCTCCCAAAACAACTGTAGACCACAAGTTAATGTGGCTGGCTCTCAACTTTAAACTAATACGGCAATTGCAGAGCCAAGTTCTTTCCAGCAAAGCAAGACGTTATTATTTCTTACTGTAACTGACTCAACACTAATTAGCATCAAAATGACCAGCTGTATAACGGTAAATGACATGGCAATCGCTCAAGTTTAAACTTATCAGTCTGCCCATAGCTGTGTCACACCATAAAATACTTCCACGTCCAAGGGCCACAGAGCATTTACAGCAGGTACCTCCTGTTTGCTCTCCAAACACGGAACCTTATCAGCTGATGAGGGGAATGCAGGGATATTTCACATCCGCGCCTCCGCTTCTTCCTCATCACTTCTTGTTACATAACTACCATGCTGGATTCAGATGATTGTAAATGTGTACCTAAAGGAGCTGAACTTCATGCTCGTCATGCAACTTAGAGCCTTCAGCGGCGTCCTCGGGACCAGGCTGACCTGCAGTGACCCTCGCAGATGAAAGACAGGGCAAAGTCCGTGTTTTAGGGCCCTGGCATTGTAGTTTTTGGGGGGTTCCTTCCCTGTTGTTTCTAGGACAGAAAGAACATGTGGTGAGTTGATCTCACATGCTTGAATCACCCCCCACCCCCCACCCCACCCCGCCCCGCCCAAGCTTGTCTAAGAAGCTCATAAAAGCACAGGACTTCCTGTGGTCATTTAATGACATGGCATGCATTGTCATCAGCTGAGTCACATAAACACTCCCTGACATGCCAGCTAAACCGTAGCCTGTTTCATCATTAGTATTTAATTCCTTATGAATAAAATGTTTTTATGCACCTGCAAATAGAAAATAGAAATCATGTGTATAAAGACAGCAAGATAATCAGAGTCTGGATTTTTGAAAGGACATAAAACATATACTTAAAGCACCATTTTTCCCACACATATTTCCAATTTTTTATGGGAAATTTGCTAAATGGTCCAAGCAGTTTGCATGGCCTAGTGTCTAACCTTATACTACAGATTCATGGCTGTCATCTGTTCTGTGACGCCCTCAACTGGTTACAAGCGGAACTTCCTGCAGCTTTTACTGGCATTTATGCAGAAATAGAAGCACAACAAATACATCTTCTTCTTTTTTGTGTTCACTGAAACATAGACATAATAAACAATTTGTTTTGCATGAGGCACGGGAGGTACTGCAGGAAACTTTTTAACAAGAGCAAGAAATTAGACCAGAACATGTGAGTCACAAATTACAAATGACTGGGGATTTAACCAGCTGAAAGATATTTCCCCATAAAAGCAGAAAGGTCAACGTGTTGTTTTCTGATAGTCTGCTTCTCCTTGAATGTTTACAGTAATTGCTGGTTTATAATTGGTGGAATGATTATGTTATGTTACTTAAAGCAATAAAATAGTGCATTAAAATGCCATACTTGGGTATTATGAGCTGGTGTATTAAGAGTTAGCATCTATGTGGATGCAATTAAAATGAGGAAACATTAAAATGCAGCATTACAGAGACTTAGAGACACCTCGGCTGTGTTCACACCACTATGTATTGGGTTATAATAGTTGCTATGATACCCACATCCTCTCTCCCTCTCACTTCTTTGTCAGAGCCTCCTGTGATTTAGGGGACTATATAAACCCTACTGGGCCAGCCCTCTGTCCTTTTCTGGTTGCTGTTATTGTTGCGGAGCACAGGCCACGGTGTTTGGCTGCTCCAGCTGAGAAGAGAGCGCCTACTGGGCTTTTCCCATGATGATGAGAGCCGCTCTGCTCGGCCCAGTAAGCAGGCAGTGGATAAGGGCCCCGAGCTGCTCCCACCTCCACTCTCTCCCCTTCGAAGAGGCCCCCCGAGCCTCCCCGCTTCCTCCCTCCCTCCTCCTCCTCTAAGTTCCCTTAAGTCATGATCTGGCCCGTAAATTAGTACTGGGAGAAAAATAGGTTCTGTAAGATGAAACTGGGTTTCTGTGTGTATCAGCACACGACTCAAGGGAGACAAGAGAGAAGAAGCAGACAGTAAATCCATTGGAGTTCACTGATAGCGCCTGTTTGCACAGCCACTGCCGCTTCCTTTGATCAAATGGCTGGGGGAGCGGGGGGTCGTGTGGCGCTGCCGAAGGTCAGCTATATATTACACTCCTAAAAGTGATTACTGAAATTCTTAAGTGAAACCATTCTGCTGCCAGGGTGTGCTCTAATCCCCTGCAGCGTTGTCTGGGCCGGGTCTGGGGCTGGGGCCTCTCTGTGGATCTGTGCGCCCAGCACTCCTTTTCCCCTTCCCCACTTGTGTTTTCTATCATCAGAGCAGGCCTAAAAAGAGCCCCTACATGGAAACATGGCCTATCCAGTTGCAATATCAACTGCTGGGGCTCTGAGGAAAGAGAGAGAGAGAGAGAGAGAGAGAGAGGAAAGGTAGTGTCAGGAAACAGAAATGTGCACACACTTCAAAGGCTGGGACAGCAAATTAAGGGTTAGGGATTGGACACGACAGTAAGTGGCCTTTACATCAGAAACAGGGTAAACAATGTCTGGATTGTGTTTCTCTTCTTTCCTGTGTGTTGTTGTATAGAGACCCCCCAGCTCCCCATCTGCACGCTGGCTGTGCTGTAGGTAGAACACTAAAACAGCTCAATGACGTTTCTTTTTTTTCTTTTTTTAACATCGAGCAAATCATTTTCATCAACTGAGCCATGATGAAATGTATCTGTGCCACCAATGTGTGTAAACGAGTGGAAAATCAGACACAATTTTGTGAGTGTGTAATATAAAAAAAAAAAAGCCTCTGTTAAAATTCCACAATTTATGACTGGTAGCTAATCCTTGCCACAATACTACACTGTATCAAATCAATTACAAGCACTTATAAAACAGAAGTGCAGCTTTTAATCGTGACACAAGCAAGCTTCAGGAGAGAAAACTCTGTGTGTGTGTGTGTGTGTGTGTGTGTAAATGCAGGGTTTCTACAGCAGCGGCATCAGAGCTGAGATTGAGCCAGCCAATATGATCTAAACAAGAATTATGTGAAGTCATGCTCTATGAAACTTTATACACATTTGCTGATCATTACCTAAGATTGCTTTGTGTTAACTTTGGCAGGCCCGCTCCTGGCTCTCGGATTGAAAAAGGGATGATGTACTTCCTGTTATTTATTATTTGCGCTGGGCTACTGAGAGGGAAAGGGAGGAAAAAAAAAAAGAGTGTGAGTGGTATGCCTACGACGGGAGTAGCGATGCCAGGAATAACAGAGTGAAACTTGCTCCTCAGCCTCATTAGTGTGTAGAAAACAGTTCCCAGGAGACACAACAGAGTGTAAGTACATTGAAATCTCTTTACACTGCAGGATGCTACACGCCAACTTCTCCCTATTTCTGCTTTTCTCTCCTTAAAATGAGAATATAAACGGCATTGAGTGCTGGAAGTGTGTAGGCTTCAAAAGAGTTGCAACCCCATGTTGCACGTCTCATAAATTCTAGTGAGGGAATTCAAAGAGAATTTTATCGAGCATGGCATTCACACATGTTGACAGTAAAGAGGGCCAACTGCACACCGGGTCTTGGGAATTTGTAGCAGCACATGGCCCCTACTTTTGCTTTGAAACACCCTCTTTGACCCTTTGTCTGCTTATGCAATGTCTTTGCCCTTTCCATTATGAAAAAATAGGAACACTAATAAGAGACACAAAAGCCCATAGCAGTGTTCCATACATTAAAAATGTCAGTCAGAGATTTATTGATCAATGTTACACGACCAGGGCTTGAGATACAGTATTTCATGGACACTGCTTAAACCATTACCCCCTGAAGCAGGTGCACTGTTATCCCAAATAAAGCAGTGTGCTATAAAATCATAATTTCCCAACATTTGATTACAATATGAACACGTCCCTGTCATCTGTTTCCACCCAGGGCTGAATTTCTTCAGTTGTTTGTACAGTAAGAGAGGTGTTTATGGTCTTTGGATGTTGCCAATTTCACTAGAAAGAGGGCCGCAGAGCACCTATGGGACCTACAGGACCACGCTTTTGGCTCCTTAGCCTATTGACACAGCTGCTATTGTGCTGAAATGATCCGATTCCAGGGGTGGTGAAAATGTCTCCGCACACTTACCTACTCACACAGAAAAATCACATGGAGACACACATCTAATGTTTGTCTTTTCCTTTTAAATGTCATTGAGCACTGCTCAGACACAGCTTGATATTGACTTTGGTGGAATAAGGGCGCTCTTGCTCTTTGTTGTTGCTTGACTTATGGTGGCTATGGTGGCTTCCTGGCTATCAGCTGCTGCTGGGATCCCCAGAACAGGTCTTATTTAAATCTCTGTCGGCCACATCCAAGATGTACAACCCCGAGCCAACAAATAGGAGCGTGGGATTTTTTAAATCGTGTTTTCCTTTTATTTGGACAACTCTACTTTTGTAGTTTTTTATGATGTGCAGTCATCTGGTTACTGTACAGCTCTTTGGCAGGGCTGTGCAGGTCCTGAGTGATGGAGAAAAGCTGAGAACAGAGAGTGAGAAAGTAAATAAAAATCTGTATGATAATAAATTGCATCACTGGAAATTCTATCCAGTGCCGCTCTACAGTGTGCAAAAACCCCCTTTATGTGCTTCGGCCCAGGGAGATTTGCTGATAACATGGGGATTGATGTAGGCCATTAAAGGAGCGTGTGTGCTGGGCTGGAGGGGTGCGTTACATTTGGCCCCCACAACGACACTGTATATCAGCATGTTGTCACCTGGGCTGATGTCACAGCAGGTCCTTTGGCTAAGAAAACACTCTCTCTGTCTTGGGTGGGTGACCGGTGCAGACTCACTCACTACCCACTAATGTGCTACTCGTGCCGAGCGGTGCGTTGTTTTGGGTTCATGGCCTCTCTGAATGCAATCCATAACCAATTAGGCATTGTGCGCGTGTAACTAGAGACCTCTCGACTCAACAAAATGATGCGATTCAGCATGCGGTCGGAAAAAAAATTATACAAATGCGGCTTCAGGACCAAACATTCATGTAATAGTCCTGTATTTATGGACGTGATGGGGAGGTTATTAAATTGCACGACAACATCGAACAAAAAAAACAAACGAGTTTTATTTAGACAATCAGGACATTGTGGCTGGCCTCAGCTCAGTGACTCACTGGAACACTTGGATTGCACTTAGGGATGTAACGGTATGACAATTTTACCGAGCCCTGGGTTTCCTGCTCTGCCTTTAAGAAAATAAAAGCTCAGATGGGCTGATCTGGAATCTTGCTCCTTATGAGGTCATAAAGGGCAAGGTTACCTCCTCTTTCTCTGCTTTGCCCGCCCAGAGAATTTGGCCCCCCCATTAGAAAGAGACATCATGGCTTTCAAACGAGACTTCAGATACAGTATTAGGGGACCACTAAGGTCTATATAAAAGAGACTTCAGATACAGTATTAGGGACCACTAAGGTCTATATAAAAGAGACTTCAGATACAGTATTAGGGACCACTAAGATCTATATAAAGAGACTTCAGATACAGTATTAGGGACCACTAAGGTCTATATAAAAGAGACTTCAGATACAGTATTAGGGACCACTAAGGTCTATATAACAGCATCCAAAGAGCACCATGTCATGGGACGTTTAAAGCTAATATATAAAGAACAATATGTTACAGGATAACTATCGTCCATTAACTGTCCTCTCTGTTCATTCTTATAATAACTAAAACATGCCCATGCTTCAGACTGAGTCCTGTTAGAGGGCTGATGAATGCCCTGAGCGAGGTCATCTCCTCCTTCCGCCATGACTCCAACTTCAAGAAACACACGTCGGAGGCTACACAGTGCACCTGCACGGCGACTTCAGGAGCTGCGGTTGAAGCTGGGAAGGATTAAACACAATGTCCACACCGTGGTAATGAGGATATTTTAAATGACAACGGTAATTGTTATCATCAACATTGTTGTGGTTTACCATTCCATCCCTGATTGCACTTGATCGTTTCATACACTACACACCAAGGACCTTGAAACAATCTGACGACCAGTTTCGGTGCACCCATCTCTTCCTGTGAACAGGGTCACTCCTGTTTTTCTTTTCATGATCTCTTTCTTGGCACCTCCCACACCCCCTTCTGTTGGAAACACTGTTATTCCGGGAAGTGGAAGCAGGCTGGTCATTACAGGATAATGGCTCGTTGGATTTAAGTCTATTTTGACAATGTTAATTTACAGCACCAGCTGGGTGGGATAAATGGGGAATATGATAAATAATCGGCTACCGGTACATGTAATTCCATCTTTGAAGGACCAGGTGAAAGGCTACAATGCTGTGTTGATACCTGGGATAACACACTACACAAACAACTGGTTTCTCATTTAGATGCAGCGCAATGGAAAAGGACTTGGACCATTTAATGACATGCCCTGAGAAGATTGTGGATGTTATGACTGTGGGCATAACATCTACATATTGTAACTTATTCCGTTTCATATTGTTCTTATTCTTATTCAGTCAGTCAGTTAATAGGTTATTTTTCCCTTTTGCATCATCATTACACACAGTCTACAACATTATCTCACCTTATCACGAACATTGCATTTCTGTGTGATTTTTAATTTTATTCTTATGTTCAGTATGTGTGTATACAGTATGTGTGTATACGTGTTTGTTGTGTTATGGATGTCTTGCTACTATCCATCTATACTTAATTGTGTTACAGTGTAGCTGAAGAGAGACTATGAAAAGGAACAAAAGGTTATAATTTAGTGTAAGTTTAACTACATTGACTGTTTATACACCATATGAAGACTTCTTGTGGTGAGAATAACCAATATTTCCCTTTGAAATGACTTAAATATATTACTTTCTTGTGTTGTTTGAGCAAACGGAGATAACATGGCCCCTGACATTATAATGAACACCTAAATAATTTGTGGTATTGATATTTTTTTTCGCAACTATGGATCCACCCAATGCCACCTTCAAAACGCAATGAAATGCCCAAACACAAACGACTACAAATGTTTTAATTAATAGAATGATCCAAAAAAAAAATCAATAAAAAGCTTCAATTCAAATACATTGTCATTATCCCATTGGTATATATAGATTTTCTAATAATAACTATTACCATGTTTTATTATGGTTGAAGTGATTGTTGTTGAATAAACCAAAACACTTTTATTATACAGCATATCTTTTATACAAATGACGACTAAGTGTGCAAGGTAGGTGCATTAACAAATATGTTGTACATCACAGAACTAGTAGCCACACAACCAAATAGCAAAGTGTGTGTCAGTATGGCTCGGAAAACTCAAATTGACAACATCTTTAAGATTCAATATCTATATCACAGGCAAGTGGTCTAAGGAAACGTTAAAAATCTAAATCATGTGGCATGCTGAGCTAAGAAGGCTCTTATTCTGTGAAGAAGCTCTTTCTTGACACTGTCTGGCACCAAGGCTGCAAAAGAGAGAGAGAGAGAGAGAGAGAGAGAGAGAGAGAGAGAGAGAGA
>NC_045738.1:26206873-26207694 GCF_008692095.1 Etheostoma spectabile | reverse complement strand
AAAGATGACTTATCCTTTTTAATAAAGACAAAATGCTGCTGCAAAACTTCTGCCAATGCTAACACCCGCTTCCATTACTGGAAAGTGGAAATCTAACATCCGGTGACTGCACCCGCTCATACTGAGGCTCCTGTCGTAGCAGTACTGGCATCTCGGTGTCCTCTATGATGGGTTTGAATGGTTGTGGTCTTTGAGGGAGTGACTTTAAAGCCTAAGGGATCTATCCCGCACCCGGCGCGGCGCAAAGTCCAACACAAGTGTCTTTGCTATTATATGACCACCCGTCTTACAGGGAGGTGTGTTCAGGTGCATTCTGGGTTTGCTGGTCTCACAGGGAGGTGTGTTCAGGTGCATTCTGGGTTTGCTGGTCTTACAGGGAGGTGTGTTCAGGTGCATTCTTGGTGTGCTGGTCTTACAGGGAGGTGTGTCAGGTGCATTGTGGCGTGCTGGTCTTACAGGAGGGTGTGTTCAGGTACATTGTGGGCGTGCTGGTCTTACAGGGAGGTGTGTTCAGGTGCATTGTGGGCGTGCTGGTCTTACATGAGGTGTGTTCAGGTGCATTCTGGGGTGTGTGGTCTACAGGGAGGTGTGTTCAGGTGCATTCTGGGCGTGCTGGTTTTACAGGGAGGGTGTTTCAGGTGATTCTGGGCGTGCTGCTTACAGGGAGGTGTGTTCAGGTGCATCTGGGCGTGCTGGTCTTACAGGGAGGTGTGTTCAGGTGCATTCTGGGTGTATTGCTGTATTGAGGCAGCAGATAGTGATCGTGCCATTGACCAACAAAAACCTCAAAAGTCAATAATGCAGCATTTCATTGTTATTTT
>NC_045738.1:26196705-26206863 GCF_008692095.1 Etheostoma spectabile | reverse complement strand
TAGTAAAATGTGCCTAGGCTCGTGCACAGCGCATGCAGACTATGCTTGTGTCTCTCTCTCTCTCTCGCACGCACGCACGCACGCACGCACGCATGTTTATACTGTGAATGTTCCACCATCAGTTCTTCCAACAGTCAAGTTGAGCTACCTCTTCCTTTAGGAGTGATCTCTACCACCAGGTCCTCCACAGTCACGTGCTCCAAGCCCTTTTCTTTGATTACTTCTGCAAAAACAAATACAAACATTTTAACAAAAATTGCTCCAAGCAGCTTGTGCACCATAATACGGGTTCCATAGCAACACCCTTGCACTTTGGTTCCAAATGTCAAATATGTACTGTATGTACTTAATCATCACCTAAACTGGGTCCATTTTGGACACCACGCCCTTTTCACATGAGTGTAAATGTGTGTGAGTGAGTATACACATTTAAATAATATAAATATCACACTTTCTCAGAGAGAGAGAGTCTGTTTCGGAGCGACAGAGGGAAAATATTTCAGTTGACACATTAAGTGGAGTCAAAATGAGGAACCAAAATTTGTGTTCTAATCCGGTCCGATTCCTAGCGGCTCCATAGTGGAACCAGGTTTTGGTACTCTACCCTATTTGGCACTCAATCAATGACTATCAACGCTTTGTTTTACCAACAGCGTTGTCATTTCTACCTTTGCAGTGAGCTTTCATCTGGTCCTTCCATCCACACTCAGTGAGTTTAGCCCTCAGCAACTCCTTCAGCCTGTCAATAAGATGCACAGTGACATTATTACTATGTATATAATCTATGTATTATTCAGAATACGCAGAGCGATGCTTCTCTACATGCCTAAAACATTTATACGTGATGGGGCTGCTGTCTGCCTCGAAGCTTGAGGAACCAGTCCAGCTCAGTATTCAGGGCATAATGTTAGTTCCATGCCTGTTGAATATATTCCAGTTATGTTTCTAACATAATAAGTTATGGTCCTAACTCATATGATAAGAATATCAAGCCATTGATGTTTATTATTGAGATGTTGACAAGTGGGAGCAGAATTTAACACAGATCCTAGTTTGGAGCAGCTATATGATTTAATCATGCAATATGCCATTAGTTATGTCTTCATATAACTAATAAATTAATTGTTAGTACGCCTTAACACACACCACTACAGAGTAGGCCTGCACGATCAATCGTTGTAAAATCGTGATCTCGATTCACACTGTTCACGATTCAACTTTAAAAATAACTTCCATTTCTTTAATAAAAAAAATTAAAATAATTGGCACATACTAATTTCATTGACTTCGATTGTCATTTCTTTTTAAGAGCTGCCTGCATAACAAACGCTAACACTTTCTTTATAAGTGCAATAAACGTTACACTTTGTGAGAAAAAATCGTGATATCAATTCTAAGCAAAAATAAAATCTTCATTCATATTTTTCCCTGTATCGTCCAGGCCTACTACAGAGGTGTGTGAGTGTTAGATAACACATGTTAAACCAACATTTGGTGAATCAAATAGAGTATGTTATGTTACGATAGACGCCCAATAATAAGTTACAGAATCAGAATTATTTGCCAGGTATGAGGATACATCTGAGGAATTTTGCTTGGGCTCGTATTGCTCACGATGCGCTTACTCATACAAAACATACAATATATACACACTATAAACGGAAACAATATAGACAGGTTGAGATAATAGTGCAATGAAGAGTGCAGAGTATGCAGGTGTAAATTATAATTATGATAGTTATTATTATTTTAATTATGGAGCATAGTACAAAGAGTGCCAGGAAACGCATTGCTGAAAAACGACAACCGATGTCTTTACTTTCACTGCAAATAGCAACAATGTTGACAATGATATACTGTATAATAGTATATTTTATAATAATTCAGTTAATTTTATACTCTTATTATACACACTACACACAGGCCCGAAATACACACACATACTCAGGTCCGCTACATGCACTAATGGAGAGATGTCAGGGTGGGGGGGCTGCGGCTGAAGGGGGTTTGGTGCCTTGCTCAAGAGCACCTGGCAGTGGCCAGGAGCTGAACTGGCACCAGTCCACACTCCGTACTTTGGTCCGAATGGGGACTTGAACCCGCGACCTTCCGGTCCCCAACCCAGCTCCCTACAGACTCCGCCCAACGCTGTTAAATATAAAGGACTGTCACCTCTCTCGTTCCCCCATCTCTGTTAGCTTCTGGTTTACTGTTGCCCTCATCCTGGACTCTTTACTCATAGTCTTCCACCTAGAGGAGTAAAAGAAATAACACAGCATACAGTATTATATTCCTGTATTAAAATGCATCGATGTAAATTTAAGCTGGTGCCGCAAAGTGTAGCTTACGTTAACAGCGCGTAACGTTTGCGTACCATTCGCTCCGTTAGCTACGTTAAACTTGCTAAACAACTCTAGCAGCTAACGTTAACGCTAGCTAGCCAACTAGCTAGCTAACTAGCTAGCTAACTAGTAGCTAGTTTCGCAGGCTATCTTGCTAATATTAATCATAATAATTATAATAATGATACCAATGTGTGCTTACACGCAAGAGAAGGACACATAAAAGCTTTCACCATTCCGTTGTCCTACAACCTTGCCAGACTCGGTGACGTTTATGACAAGAAAGTTAAGATTAAATAGCTGAAAACAGCAGGAATATTTAAAAAACAAACACAATCAGACGGACCCTAATGCGCCAAACCAAGACGATTTATTGGGATATGTCGCTAAGGGAAATAGATACATACCATCAGATATGGCACTCCGAGCAGAAACACTCATCTCTACAATGGTTCCTAGGCAGTTATTAAATGCAATACTCTGTTCCACCACACAGCGGCAATGTCGGCTAATGAATTAAACAACTGTCAGTTCTGTTAGCACACTTTGGCCTCCTTTGACCATTAGTGTTTCAAAATGTCCATTTCACATAAACCCAATGGCTATGTTTGTATTTTCTCATCATACAGATATGTTAAGTAGCCTACGTTTTATTGAAGAAATAGGCCTAAGTTAACTCATACATTTGTATTATGTTGTTTAACGGAACACAATAATAGATTTGCTGATTAAATGTGCGATTGCTTCAGTTTGAAAACACTGAGTTTTGATGGGTGGATGGAAGTTTAGCGCTAGGTCTCCCCCCCCCCCCCCCTCCACAACATGCTGGTTGAGAGGAGCATCTTCAGCCAAAGACTCATACTGCCAAGGTGTTTTTGATATTGATTGCTTCCCTACTATTTGCTCTGTTCTGTGTTTTAATTGTGTAGTCTATCTATCTATCTATCTATCTATCTATCTATCTATCTATCTATCTATCTATCTATCTATCTATCTATGTATCTATCTATCCATCTATCTATCTAGCTATCTAGCTATCTAGCCATCAGCAGTTGCACAACAGAGTTTATACCTAGTTTACACTCAGTACTAGTGTTCATTTTTAAATAAGGTTTCTAAATGCAGTGTATCACAGTATCACTTGTGGGAGCCTGGTTCTCAGTCCAGGTAAATGCTCAAGCTGGATGCCTAAGAAAAGATACCACTCATGCTTTTACAGTAACCCTCCCGACATGAAGATGATGATATTCAATGGCATTAGCCATTAATAAGTGTGTTTGTGTGTATACACATGTACATGTATTATCCATGTCTGTCAATACGAGGTTATTTTTGTTCAGTTGAGTTGTCCTGAAATACATTTGACAACTCATGCATTTACGCACTTCTCAACCAACTACTGTAGATGTTACCTTTTTTTCAAAAATTGTTCAGTAATATGCCATGATGTTGCTTATGTTGAGGCAAAAATTAATATCTGAGTACTGTTTTTCAAGAGCATTAATGAGCACTCAGGGCATTCATCAGCCCTCTAACAGGACTCAGTCTGAAGCATGGGAATATTTTGGTTATTATAAGAATAAACAGAGAGGACAGTTGATAGAAGATAGTTATCCTGTAACATATTGTTTTCTATATATTAGCTTTAAACGTCCCATGACATGGTGCTCTTTGGATGTTGTTATATAGACCTTAGTGGTCCCTAATACTGTATCTGAAGTCTCTTTAAATAGTCCTTAGTGGTCCCTAATACTGTATCTGAAGTCTCTTTATATAGACCTTAGTGGTCCCTAATACTGTATCTGGAGTCTCTTTATATAGACCTTAGTGGTCCCTAAAACTGTATCTGAAGTCTCTTTTATATAGACCTTAGTGGTCCCTAATACTGTATCTGGAGTCTCTTTATATGGACCTTAGTGGTCCCTAATACTGTATCTGGAGTCTCTTTATATAGACCTTAGTGGTCCCTAATACTGTATCTGAAGTCTCTTATATAGACCTTAGTGGTCCCTAATACTGTATCTGAAGTCTCTTTTATAAAGACCTTAGTGGTCCCCTAAAACTGTATCTGAAGTCTCTTTTATAAAGACCTTAGTGGTCCCCTAATACTGTATCTGAAGTCTCTTTTATATAGACCTTAGTGGTCCCACCCACTTTAACCCAAACCCAACATCTGGATGTCCAAATGAACTACAGTTTGCTCCAAACTCTGTGAAGAGTACTTTTATAATAAAAGACACATGGGACTCATTGTCAAGTGTCTCATTTTGTTTCACAGAAGAGTTTGATCCCAGGATTCTTGTCAACTTGTGATTCTACTGATACTGAAGCATGTGAGGAGACCTAAAGAGAGAAGCCTCCTGCAGACAGTTAGCTTGAACACGACGGTGGGTTATCCTTGGTGAACAGCGACATCTAGTGGTCGCATTGCAGGAGAGGAGGTTCACGTTCTGCAGCCTTTAAGACTGGGACTACTTTACAGGATCAGCACCTGTAAATCTGAGGCCATGGTTCTCAGCAGGAAACCGATGGAGTGCCATCTTCAGGTAGGGAATGAGTCCTTACCCCAAGGGATTGAGTTCAAAAACCTTGAGCTCTTGTTCACAAGTGAAGGGACAATGGAGCTGTAGATTGGTCGGAGAATCAGTGCAGCGGGGGGGGGGGGTACATTCAATTCATAGCACCGTTGTGATGAAAAGGGAGCTGAGACAGAAGGCAAAGCTCTGGATCTACCGGTCAGTGTTTGTTCCTACCCTCACCTATGGTCATGAAGGCTGGGTCATGACCCGAAGACCCAGATCCAGGGTACAAGCGGCCGAAATGGGTTTCCTCAGAAGGGGGGCTGGCGTCTCCCTCAGAGATATGGTGACAAGCTCAGTCATCCAAGAGGACCTTGGAGTAGAGCCGCTGCTCCTTCGCGTTGAAAGGAGCCCGTTGAGGTGGATCGGGCATCTGGTAAGGATGCCTCCTGGGCGCCTCCCTAGGGAGGTGGTCCAGGCACGTCCAGCTGGGAGGAGGCCTCGGGGAAGACCTAGGACTAGGTGGAGGGATTATATCTCCAACCTGGCCTGGGAACGCCTCGGGATCCCCCAGTCGGAGCTGGTCAATGTGGAGAAGATGGATGGATGGACTATTTTACAAGAGAACAGAAAGATTTCAATTATGCAACATCCAATTTTTGATTCTGGTGTGTAAATCAGTTGTGCTTTTCTGTTTTTAGAATGCCTGTGCTTCTTAACCCTCGTGTTGTCTTTCCGTCAAAATTGAAAATCAGCACTTTTGTTGAAGCTTTTTATCGATGTGTTTAACTTTTTCCTACATTTTTTCCCCTTTTTCCAACACTTTTGATACTTTTTTCAATTTTTGTCATTTCTTTTGATGTTTTCAACACTGGTAACACTGCTAAAGAGCGCTCCTCATCAGCTAAAGCGGCTGCTCTTTAAGCTTTTAGGACGTGTTCCCTCTTCCACGCTGACAGCAGAGGAGTTGACATGCAAACATCAGCCGTCACCCAGCGCCAGCTGAGCTTCAGCTAACATTTAGTAATCACTGGGACAGAGGGTCATGGGGACAGGGGTGGAGATGGAGGTCAACACAACCACCAAACGAACCACAGGCACACTCAATCACAGAAATATATATTAACCCTCCTGTTGTCCTCGGGTCAAATCTGACCCCTTTAAAAAATGGGTATATCTAAAATATTGGTTTCTTTTTAATCCACTAACCACAAAAAAATGGATCGGCTTCCATACAACGCTCTTTACAAATACAACTATTAGTCAAAATAATCATAATTTCTGCATTTTTTATATATAAATATGAGGTATGATTCTATATAAATGAGGGTTATTGACCATGAATTCCAAAAAGTAGTGTAAAACTCGTGGTAGTAAGGTGGTGTTAGTAAAAAAATGTCAATTTGTTTTCGGGAGGACAACACAAGGGTTAACTCAACCCAGGCTAAGAACTCTCTGAATTAAAACACTTTGCATATGAGTCATGTTTTCAGTAAAAACAGTGAGTGGTTAAATGTGACTATTTTCTAGTCTCTTCTCTCCTCTGTGACAGGAAAGTGAATATCTTTGAGTTGGGGACAAAAGAAGATATTTGAGGACGTCGTCTTAGGCTTTTGGGAAACACTGATGCACATTTTAGAGACCAAACAACTCCTCCATTCATCCAGACGATAATCCACACATTAAGACATGAGAGTTGCAGCTCATTGAGAAGATTAAGTGGCAGATCCTTAACCCCTGGCGCAATGGTTCCTGTCAACATGGTAACTTAGAAAAGCTATCTGAGTGGAGGACAGGAAGGAATGTCCTCTTCTAATGGTGGAGCCAACATTAGGATTTAGATTCTAACTTTTATTTTGATGAATGGTGCATAAATATATTGACATTGAGAGTAAAGCTAGATCATTATAAACATGTAACATACAGTATCCTATATATATATATAGTGGAGTTTGTTTATTGGAAAAAACTATTCCTTCACCTACATGTTAACTTATGTGGAGCAAAACTTTATTTCTGTGTATAGTAAGAGAAAAACTGAACAAGAGTTAAATATAGCATTAATTTTAACCCTTAGAAAAAGGGTTAAAATATTGCTTTGACTGGGCAATTTTAAAGCCATTCATTTTAAAATCCTACATCAGAATGATGTGACAGTCTGGGGTGGTGGGGTGCTACTATCACCCTGAAGTGAAATGAGTCTGGCTATACGGGGGGGTTGTTTTAACAGCAGCCTCAAAAAGAGGTCAAATATAGCTTTAATTAGCATCCTGAACCATATTTGTCAGGACGTTTTGCAGTAAAATTGTTGAAATCTTGATTTGTTTGAGCTGGCATTTGTCCATAATTCCACAGTAGATGTGGACATGCTGGGCGTCCCTAGGAAGGTGAGCCGCTGTAGTTTCCAGGTAATCTCTGCACCTCTGTTATTCTAATAGGTAACTCATTGGGGAATGGTGACAGCGATTCTACATTCTTCCTCCAGCCTTCCATACCAGTCTCTACGCTGCCAAATAGGACACACTGTTAGGGTGTCTATTGATTTTGAGGTTATGTTATTGTTTCCTGTTATTATTGTGCATTTGTTCTGTGTCCTGTCATACTCCATGTGTCCTCCCTTGTTGTCTAGTTATACTTCCTGTCTTGTGTTTGTCCCATGAGGGCCTGTAGGTTCTGTTTCCTGTTTTATTTTGACAGTCTGTTCCTCTGTCTGGTTTTACTACCTGCCTTGTGTTTTCCTGCCTCTGGGACTGTCGTCCCCACCTTGTTGTGTTACCTGTTTCTTGTATTTAACCTCTGTCTTCCTCCATCCTTTATCTCTGTCAGCTCCTTGTTATTTTGTCTCCTGTCCCCGTCGGTGTGCTCAGCGTTTGGACTCTTCCCCTGGGACCTTTCCCTTGTGATTTTCTTCCAGCCCCTTGTGCTCCTCTTTTAGCTTGTTTCATGTTCTTTGTCATTTTTGGACATTCGTTTTTTGCCTGCTTGCTTTTGACTCCTTGGGCTTTTTGCCTACTGCTTTTTCATCCCTGTGTTGGTTTGGACTCTTTTCTTTATTTCTTTTTTGTTGTTAATAAATCCTCAACACAAGCTCTCGCCTGCCTGGTCCCTTGGTTTGGGTCCTCAATTCCCTAAACCGTCACACACACACACACACACACACACACACGTTAGTGCAAATGAACCAGAGACATCAGGCTTTCACTCTCTACCTCGGGAAAGTTTACGTCTTGCCATGTCGTGAATTGTAGGGGCGAGACCTCAAAACTAATAATTTATTGGGTTGTGATATTTAAATTCCAATTGTTTCCAGCCACTGCCTTTACGACCATTCTCACGGTCTGATTGGTGTGACATGAACGTTTCATGTACCCTTGTAAATCCTGTCGTAAGAGGATTTCTGCGCTGGTTTCTATGCTAGGTTAATAAATGAGGGCCAAGGACACACATACATCTAGAGAAATTATTCATAATAATTCAAGCAGTTGATATGATGAACAGTGGCAACAAATAGTCACAATAAAGATAATGGAACAATGACCAATAATAATAGTTGTAGCAGTTGAGGACGTAGCAGGGCCGCCCCAATCCGACTCACAGAGATGTGCAACATCGTAAAATGACAGGGAGAAGTCACACTGGCTTACCACATTCTGTAAATATCTTTCTTGGTGACATCACTATAACCGCCTTAAAGATTGTTTAAATAAAACTGGCTTCTCTGACCCCACTCTCCCTTACAGCCCATTTCACCCCAGAGGAAAAACAGTCCAGGGACAAACCCAGTGCTGCAGACACAGTAAATATTATGTTTGTGTGTGTGTGTTTGTGTGTGTGTGTGTGTGTGTGTGTGTGTGTGTGTGTGTGTGAGTTTAGAGGATCTACACATGCATGCAGTCAATGTTGAATTTACTCCCCCAGTCATATAGAAGGTATCTGGATCGGTGTTTGAGGACAGTATACCCCACTTAGCTCTGTATTTATATTAAATATTAAATCCAATTTAAATACAAAATTACCATATGAAATATTAACCGACAGTGTAAATATTTAATGCCAGCCCTTTACCATAGGCCTGGCATTCATTACCTTGCAGTGCTGGATTTTAATGGGCAATGTCCCCGGAGACTGTGTGGGATTCGTCTTGCCCTCAACGTTGCAGCGGGGGGCGCTGTTGCTCTGCATTGCTTTTGTGCTTTTGTGACCAAAAATCAATGCATTATAAAGTAAGTAAGACAGACAAAGGAACATGTTTTGAGAAACTGAAAGATGCAGTTTTTAAGTCACAGGTCCAAATGTCTAGAGTTGAGGTAATTCTTCAGCTGCATGCTTTGTATCCTAAAGCGTAACGGCTGTGTGACGTGAGTGACAACTGGCAACATGCTGGGGAAAAAACTACTGCGGCAAGGTACTGGTGAGGATGACACAGGAGTGACAAAAACATAACTCAGACACTCGTGTTATGCACATTACAGCAAAAATGAATTACATTCCAACTTTGCCAATAGGGGTCAGGCTTACACTACTTGACAAAGGTTGTGATGTTGTTGTGCAGATGTTCTTTAAAAAGTAGTGAGAGAGAGAATCACCTGACTGTTTGTTTCTATCCCTCCTATCTCTATAGTCTTACCACCTCACAGTGCAAGGGGATTTCCATTTAAACCCTAACACTACAGTAGGTACGAATCAGACTCTATGTAATGACCTGAACCCAACGTTTCCTCATGAAATTCGTCAGGCAAGTAAGAAAGCTCTTCTTTCTAATTTCTAAAAAGAATAGGCAAGGAAGTGAAGTTGATGTTTCTACAGAGAGAAATATAAAAGAAGAAAGGTAGGATGAACTTAGAGAAAAGACAGAGAAAGCTGTGAGTTAAAGAAATTAGCTTTGTAGAGTGCTGGGAAGAGGTGTAGGGTTAGAGATGCATCGGCACGCAGCTCCTCTGAGGCAAGGCAGGGAGGAACATTAATCATTGGGAGACATCTGTTCATTCTGCCGCTTTACAATTCTGTCAAAGAGCTCGGACCCCCCACCCCCCACCCCCCCATCCACTCAGAGAAAACCTGTCCTACGTTAAGCATGGACAGGCAGAGTGAAACATCACAGCCAGCCTCCACTAAGAGCCGCCTTCAATTTGATTTTCCATTCAAGCCCATTTAAGATGAACAAAACAAGGCGACAGGGAAAGGAGTGCAGTGTGTGAATCACTGCCATTATCTGCATTTGACTTGTTTTATGGAGCAAGAGACTTGCTGTCATAAAGGAAACAGCCATGCATGTCCACTTGTCATAAGCTGACACC
>NC_045738.1:26196518-26196695 GCF_008692095.1 Etheostoma spectabile | reverse complement strand
CACACACACACACACACAAAATATTTGCATGTAATGTTTGGGGGAAATTCCATTGACTTACATTCATTCTTACATTACTGGGAGTTTAATTGGAATTTAATTGGGTGAGACTTGTACAGTTACAGTCTTTGGAGATTAGACTGTTACATACTTATTCTTATTCAGTCAGTCAGTTTA
>NC_045738.1:26196016-26196508 GCF_008692095.1 Etheostoma spectabile | reverse complement strand
TGTTTATATTTTATAGTCATAGTCAATGTTTTGTCATGATCTACTGCACTGTTCAATAGCAACACTGTTCACTTTTTCACTATCATCGTCACACACAGCCTACCATAGTTTCTCACCTAATCGTGGTTATTGCATTTCTGTAAGTGATTTTTAATTTTTAATTTTAATTTGTAATTTTATTCTTATGTATGTGTGATATATGTGTGTATATAGTGTTGGTTGTGTTATGGTTGTCTTGCTACTGGATGCCTAAAATTTCCTTTAGGATGAGTAAAGTATCTATGTATCTATCTGTCTGTCTATCTATCTATCTAGACCCCATTGTTATAAACATAATTTTATAAGGGGTAGAGAAGCTAAGGCATACCCCCCCGATGGAGTCTACACACAGGTGGTGGTGGTGAAGGAGCCCGAAGAACGGACCGAAGGAGCAGACGGGAGCGGCCTGCTGGAGGAGGACCCAGGGTGCCATGGGTGACCATGACTGGAGGT
>NC_045738.1:26192301-26196006 GCF_008692095.1 Etheostoma spectabile | reverse complement strand
GGGGGGACAAATGACAGCAGCAGAAAGATCAGAAATCAAAGCAGAGATACCATGCTGTGATGGTCTCATGGAATTATTGGCCAATTCTGGTTGGTTTAACAGAAGAGTTGACACAGCTGATCAGTTTTAGGAAGAGAGAGAAGTGGATGAAGTTTAGAAGTCTTCCTGAAAGAATTTCAGCTTCATTTGATGCATGTCCAACTCCAAACCTTAACACTAACCTCAAATTAACATCAATATAATCACCAATCAGTTCAACTTTGGATGACATTGCAGAAATACACAGTAAAGAAATATAAATGTAAAATCCTTCCTCAAATATGATTAGATACGGTCCTACATGTACAGTATGTGCCGTAGAAATGTGAAAATAATGTTCATCGACCATGAAGGGAGTATGAGATAATAAAAAGTTATAGAGGCATGAATGAAGGGAAATTAATTTAGGAGTAAAGTTAGTGCCATCATTAATCCGCACCAATGACTTCAAATGTTGTGTTGTAAAATGATATGTGCATTTAGTGGAGTCCATAGTGAAATTAATAGTGTTTTGAATGTAAATATTTGGTTTCGTATATAAAGATGTTATTATAATATCAACCCCATTGGTGTACTATCTGATAGTTTTCATCATCATATCCATTCACAAGGGATTTACAGCAAGCAATGCAAGCATGATGTATTGCATTGGAACATGGAAATCGGTGAATAAGTACAGAACACTACTGCCCTTAACATTAGATCCAAAAGGAAAAAAACACATTCAAGTTTTTATTTAGCATTGAAGGCAACATTCCACCTCATGAATAGTCACATAACACACAGAGTTTAAAGATACAGCCTATTAACTTTATTTTTTTTTTCTAGGGACTTTATCTTACAGTGTCTTACCTGTCAGTTACCCTGCTACCCTGCAGAGACCATGTGTACGTCAAAGGTTGTTTTAGTCTTGCTACAGAAAAATTCAGAGTCGGACAGATAGTCTGCTAGCTGTCTGGATTTACCCTGCAGAGATCTGAGGACCAGGTAACCATAGTCCTCAGTTGGACAGATAGTTAGTAGCTGTGGATTACCCTGCAGAGATCTGAGGACAGTAACCATAGTCCTAGATTGGCACAGATAGTCTAGCTAGCTGTCCGGATTTACCCTGCCGAGTCTGAGGACCAGGTAACATAGTCCTCAGATGGACAGATGTCTAGCTAGCTGTCTGGATTTACCCTGCAGAGATCTGAGGACCAGGTAACCATAGTCCTCAGATTGGACAGTAGTCTAGCTAGCTGTCTGGATTTACCCTGCAGAGATCTGAGGACACAGTAACCATAGTCCTCAGATTGGACAGATAGTCTAGCTAGCGTTGGATTTACCCTGCAGAGATCTGAGGACCAGGTAACCATAGTCCTCAGATTGGACAGATAGTTAGCTAGCTGTCTGGATTTACCCTGCAGAGATCTGGGACCAGGTAACCATAGTCCTCAGATTGGACAGATAGTCTAGCTAGCTGTCTGGATTTACCCTGCAGAGATCTGAGGACCAGGTAACCATAGTCCTCAGATTGGACAGATAGTCTAGCTAGCTGTCTGGATTTACCATGAAAACTCAAAGAAAGCGGAAGGTAATGGGACATCTGAAAAGAGTGACATCCGGCGCAATTTCCGTCAGAATGAGAAGTAGACCTCTGGGTACTGTCGCCGCCATTCATCTTCACTCAAACTTTCCCTTAAGTTACGAGCTAACGCTAGTGATCAGCACGTAGCCACCCGCCTAAAATATCCCCTGCTTTATCGTAAATTTTAAAATGGATTGGACCAGAATTTAAAAAACGAACATGATGCTGTATTAAAGAAGACTTGACACTAGCGATTGAGACCATGAACTCATCATGAAAAGGTTTACTGATGTAATAAATAAAGAAAGAAGTAGGGTCCCATTCCCATAGACCTTTATGGAAATGTACCACTGGATCCTAAAAGAAATTGGAAATTAAATAGAATGCAGGTTTAAGGCACTTTTACATTAAGAGGAGCTTAGCTCATGGTTCCACTCCACCTGCCAAACAGTTTTAGACACTGTGGCTCCATCAAAATCCAGGCAGCCTAAAACTTAATCTGAGCCCTGGCTAAATGACTTGACTCATTCTGTCAGACGTGAGTGCTGTAGAGCTGAGCGCAAGTGGAAGAAGGCCAAACTGCAGGTGTCTTTTCAAATGTTAAGGAACTGCTGGTCATTGTCAGAAAACTATGAAAGATGCTAAAAGAAAACATTTCTCAGATATTATCCTGTCAAACTGTCACACACCTTGTGTTTTTTTTCACACTATTGACTCACTTCTAAATCCCCCGCAGACTGCCTGTATGGGGGTGTCCACTGCTATGTGTGAAAACTTCCTTCACTTCATTTGTTGAAAAGGTCACTTTAATTAGGGCTCAAATCCTCAGCTTATGACCCCTCAATCGCTGTCTCCTGCGCTGCTGTTTTTGACCAGTTTCAGCCTGTGACTCTTTCCTTTTTACAAGACATTATTGGTTATTTGAAGGCCTTAGGTTCTCCAAATGAATATGTCCCTCCTCAAAGAGGTTTTCCCCACTGTAGGACCATCTGTTATTTCAGTCATTAATCACAGTCTGTCCCCAGGTGTGGTCCTTGGACATTTTAAACATGCAGTAATACAACCCCTAATTAAAAAACCCTCTCTAGATCCCGCAGTCCTTGAAAATGTCAGGCCTATCTGGAGAAATCCTGGAGAAAATTGTGTACAGTCAATTAATGGTAGAACATAATATTCCATAGGTTTTCCAATCCGGTTTTAAATCGTTGCATAGCACAGAATCAGTTAGTTTGAGAGTTTTTAATGATATATTATTAGCTACTGATTCTGGTGACTGTGTTAGCCTTGAGCTTTTGGATGTAACGGCTGGATTTGAACCGTGGACCATGAACTATTGATCATACGTTTGAAGCAATGGGTGGGTATCAGGGGCATAGCACTGGAGTGGTTCAAATTGTACTTGACTGACGGATCTTTATGTGTTAGCCTTGCTGACTGTGTAGCCTCCAATGCTCGTCTTTTGTGTGGGGTCCCAAAGGCCTCAGTTCTTGGCCCTCTCCTTTTCTCTCTTTATTTGCTCCCACTTGGTTCAATAGTTAAGAAGCATGGTAATTCATTCCACTGTTACGCAGATGACAGTCAGATTTATGTGCCTCTTAAAAAGAAAGATGCATACTTCATCAGATTGCTACTTATGTGTCTCGACAACATAAAGGCCTGGATGGCTCTGAACTTTTCTGAACTGGTCTCCCCTGGGACCCGAATTTTACCATGGCCATTAAGTCACAAACTACTTTTAAAGAATTCTTACAAAGCAAATTCTCAAATTCATTTTTCAAAAATATCCATTGAAAACACATGTAAGTAATCTTTTAAAAACAAACAAAAATACACATATTTACATGTGCAAAGTGTGTTTGAGAGCAAATTAATAAGAAACTGAGGTGGAACATGACAACAGCATAGACCGTAATGAAAAAAATAAGTTAAATATCAAAACTGCAAAAAATACATGAGGCCACAAAATTAGATATTAAACTTCTATGCGTATCTCTGAATTCAGAGAACATTAGTAACTGAGGAGGACCATGACAAACGCATGTATAAAAGTGAATGAAATATGAAACTGCACTAATATATATATATATATATATATATAT
>NC_045738.1:26177219-26192291 GCF_008692095.1 Etheostoma spectabile | reverse complement strand
ATATATATATATATATATATACTGTATATAAGGCCCACAAAACAAGATGTTTTCACATCATTTCTGTCACTTTTATCTTCAATGTGCAAAAATCCACATTGTAAACACAAACTTTAAATAAACGTTAATCAAATGATGGTTATGATGACTACGGCGCAAGACTGCTACACGGCTCTATAGCATGTCCATCAAAATCCAAAACCAGATACACATTAGAGTTATTCATTTATCTATTGACCAGCTGTCTACAACCCACCCAGAACAGGTCCATGAGACCCAACTGTTGAGATTACTGAGCTAAGAGGACATCTTGAGGTTTGAGGCATATGTAGGTAGTATACCAAAATCAGGCAGTGTATCTTATATTTCTGTACAAAGTGAGGACCCTATAAATCTCTCTTATCTGCTAAGATTAGTTGTGCTTGTTCACTGGGGCCTTTCAAGAGCCCTGCTATATTTTCAGTGGGAGTATCAAATCAAATCTGAATTCAACCTGTGAGTGCACAGCGGTCCAAATAGTGTCCTCCCATTGGCAACATAGGAGAGCAGAAGATGAATGAGGCCTTTCTGTGGGTTTGTAAGACTGCAGGCGTGGGGGTGCTTTGTCATCATAATATTGAAAGTGAACTTTGCAAGAGTTTGTGCCTTTTGGCCATGGAGGTGTGTGCTGCGTTGTTTCACAACTCATTAGAGTCAACATTTTGATTGACTGCCTGCTATTCAAGCTGATATTGGAGTTCATACACAATTCTAAAGCTCTGTGAAGCTTTCACAATGAGAGTTTCTTTTATATTTTTTGTGATACTTTTTTACCTTGACAGTGAGGTCATAACATCTAAAAATGTTGTGTCATCAACAGAAAACTCAGATTGGACAGATAGTCTAGCTAGCTGTCTGGATTTACCCTGCAGAGATCTGAGGACCAGGTAACCATAGTCCTCAGATTGGACAGATAGTCTAGCTAGCTGTCTGGATTTACCCTGCAGAGATCTGAGGACCAGGTAACCATAGTCCTCAGATTGGACAGATAGTCTAGCTAGCTGTCTGGATTTACCCTGCAGAGATCTGAGGACCAGGTAACCATAGTCCTCAGATTGGACAGATAGTCTAGCTAGCTGTCTGGATTTACCCTGCAGAAACCTGAGGACCAGGTGACCATAGTCCTCAAAAATCAAAAAGAGTTTAAAATGATAACACAAAGAAAGCGTAAGGTATCTGATATCCGACTAAAAAAAGTGACATCCAGTGGATGCAATAGATTGTGGATATAGACACATACTGTATACTGCCTAACTTTCTGGTAAGTTAAACCTGATTAAATAAATAAATAACTAAAGGAATTTCCAGATATTACTACGCACTCATTGTCTTGTCTTGGTTTTTGAGGTGAGAAAAAAGGCTGGATGTGGCTCTTACACATTGAACCACATACTGCATCATTTTCAGCAACATCTGTTGCCTTAAAGCCAATGTACTTCCACGACAGACGGACAGACAGATATTCTGAAATGTGTTAAAGAAAAAAATATTCTAGAGCAGCACATTTGAACATTAGTTTTTTTATTAGTCAAAGAACCTATCTCTACAGCGATCACTGTAGATTCTACAAGCGGGAGGGCTGTGCAGGTTTACTTTCCTGACTCATACGCGAGCCTTCAAAAAGCTCATCAAAGCAGTCTGGCACAACAAAGAAAAGATTGTTTGTAATTCCATCACTTTTTTTTTTTTTTTACAAAGAATCACAAAGCTATTAAAGTTGCCACAGAAAGATTTATCATGTAACATCACATTTCTATGCTAATGTGGGCTGTTGGCTTTCTAAGAGAGGCAAGAAGATTGGGGCCAATTATGTATGTCTCTTCGGGCTCGTAATGTGCAGATGCGTAGATGTTTTCGATGTGTTTGTTGTTGCTGTTGTATCTCACCAAAACTCTGTCCTTGTTGCTTTCAGGGTCGCTGCGGTTGTAGTACTTCTTGACTTCATAGGGCAGGTCTTCGGCATGAGTAGCGTGGAGGTTTCCAATGGTGTAGTAGCTGTACTGCCTTTTGTCCTTTATCACAGGAAGCAGACTGGGCCTTCGGTTCCGAAACGCATGAAATCCGTACTCTCTTCGAGTGGGATCACACAGAGCCACCATGTTGTTGTCCAGGCAGTCCTGAATGTACCACACCAGCAACTTGAGGCCGTGGCGAGGCGGCGGTTGACCGAAGCCGCTGTCCTGCAGCTCTTGGTCCGAGTCAAGGGTCTTCAGAGCTGAGGTCAGAACGACTGACAACGCCAATGTAAAACCAAACCAGAGACGCAGCTCTTTGCCGTGTGCCATGTCCAGGTGGTCTGTGAAAAAGAGACAATTCACAAACTGAAAGAGGCTTTATTGCATGATCGTATTGACACAGAGTATTGCTGAAGCACATAGTTCAGGCCCGTGGACACTGGGGGGTTTGCGTGGTTCAACCCTCCCCACATGGTAAATGTCTGGTAGCTGACCAGCCCTTGGCAACAAGTTAAAAATGACTTCCGGTCACCCATTTTTTAAGAGGCAGATTACTCTAATTCAATTCCTCAGTGGTTCCACCAGAAAAAAATGCTTTTAGGTCGTTGTTCCCTGGAGCCGACATTAGAAGAAAATCAAAGATTGACTATTGGTCGCAAGAGGCGTCACAAAGTCTAGTTTTCATTCACTGTGACCCAAAAAAGAACAATTTTGGTGTTGAGAGAAAAGACTGATTTGCTGCACTAAGTTAAATGTATTAAGCTCAAAACACATTATTCTTAACTACAAGTATCGGATTGGGACTCGGTATTGGCAGATTTTTCATATTTAAAATAATGGAATTGGATCGGGAGTCACAAAAGCTGATTGGGACTTCCCTAAAAAAAAAAAAGACAGCCAGTGATTTGAATGATCTGAACCTAACCGAAGCCCTAATCTTGTTAATTCACCACTTTTGTGAGTGTGATAACTGGCACGCAACATGTAACAATCTAACGTCTAATGTATCAACAATCTGAGCAACTAACTTTAATCACTCATAACAAAATGTTTGAGGCGTGTGTGCGTGCGTTTGGACTAAAAAAGGTGACACATGATCTTGTTAAGCAATTAATCAACATTGTAGTAAATAAGTCCCGGCATCAAAAAGCGTGCTCGTTAAGATCCAGCATAGAGTAGTGCCTATAACGTCACCAAAATGAAGTATTTGAACCTCATAATTAAATACATATAGAGGGTAAACATGCTAAAAAGAGTCAACCTTTTGAAAACAAGAACCAATAAAACCTCCAGGCCGGCTACGGGCCTGTAGTAAAACAGGGAGACTTTACAATTACAATTTTAAGATAAGACAATAAAACATTATGTTAACATTCGTGCAAAAGCAACAACCAGGTCAACCAAATATTTACCAGCATCAGTATTCCACACAATATCTTGTGGAAAACATAAAACTCATTGTATACTGTAGTTACAATATAGTATTCCGGTTGTATCATGTCACAACTTACCTCTTAGTTGCTTACAAGACGAGCAAGTTTGTCTGGAAGAGCCGTTTCTAAATGTGCCTTGAAGCTACAACCTCGCTCTGCTTTGGATGAAAGAGCTCGGCCCTTGTGGCTGACTCCTTTCTTTCTTGCGTGTGCATATTAAAAGCTGCGTGCTTGTCATTTTGACCACAGGTAGAGCCACGTTCATTCTCTATTTGCGAAGAAAGAGGAAGTGCTGTCTTCGACGCACAGCTGGTGTCTGCATGTTTGGTTTAAATTTAGTTGAGCCTCAGCTTGAAATGATTAATATATGCAATGTTGAAAATTGTTGAGTAAGGTTTCAGACCACAAGTTACACGTGTTAATACCAACATACTTGTTCTTTTTAACTGTGGCCCTGTGCTTGCATTGTGATAGAGGACACATGTACTGTACACATCAAGAATCCAGCTGAGGACTTATGGTTAAAAGTTTTACTTCTGCTTTCCCTAGTGCTTGTGGAGAACATCTGCCAGATAGATAGATAGATAGATAGATAGATAGATAGATAGATAGATAGATAGATAGATAGATAGATAGATAGATAGATAGATAGATAGATAGATAGATAGATAGATAGATAGATAGATAGATAGATAGATAGATAGATAGATAGATAGATAGATAGATAGATAGATATTGATCCAGATAAAATGGGAAATTATAGCGTTCCAGCACCAAAATCAGTCACACAGCAGAGAATAAGGAATAAAATACAATAACAAATATTTAAATAAATACAATGGTGTAGCTTTCAGAGGACTGAGGCTAATGGGCTGAACCTGCACCTCTCCCCCAAGTGAGAAGTCATCGCCAGGTCCTGCCCCTCGGCCCACAGCGGGGCAGTAGAGCCTGATGCAAAGTTAGCCACTAAAGGAGTAGTGAAAGGGCCACCTGGCTGTGGAGACATGCAGGGGAATCCCATATATGGAAGATTAAACCATTTTGATATGCACAATACGCACAGTGCTAAATGTTCCACTTTTATAATAACAATCTCACCAGCTTTGTGCACGGCTGCAAGGACAAACAAAGATGAAAAGGTTAAATTACATATTGTAGAAAAAAACGTTTGAGTGGTCACCAAAGGCATTCTCTCGGGAAATACATGAGAGAGCGAAGCATCCATCTCAACGTTACCGTCCTCGACCACAGCCAGTGGGATTGTGGGACACAGAGCCGCAGAGGACACTGGTGGTTTCTTCCCAATTAAAGGAAAATACGGTCGCTTTTCTAGAACGTGTTTAACCCTTGTGTTGTCTTCCCGTTGACCAGGAAACTCTGGTTTTTCTGGGTCAGAATTTAAAATACAGACTTTTTTTTTTTGGTTGTCTTTTTTTACACTTTTGTCTCTTTTCCTGTCAGTTTTCAAGCTTTTTCCAACATTTTTGTCACCTTTTCCCAATGTTTTGTCACTATTTCTAAAAAAAGCAGAGAACTGAAAATATCCACAGATATGTCTGATGTCGTCATATTGATCCCAATACCCATCATACAGATAACAAAGGCTGTTTTTTGAATCTTTTCCCGAGAATTCTTTTTCAAATGCTACAAAATTGGAAAATAAAGGAATGAAAGTAGTGAACTGATCATTTATTTTGCTTGTGAAGAGCGTTGTAGGGAACCATCCAAGTTGGTATTTTTTTGATGATTTGGAAAGAAAACTCCCAATTTCTGATATAGAAGCTTTTTGAAAATGGGTCAAATGGGACCCGAGGACACCAGAAGGGTTAAAAGAAGGGTTTGCTGTGGAACAGGCAGGTTTTATAAATTAGTAAAAAAAAGGAGAGGTGGCCAATGGCCTCGTGGCACTTCTTTCTTTCTTTCTTTCCTTTTTTCCTTTCATTCCTTGGATCCTTTTAAGCCTTGCTAGCAGCGTGGCTCTAAGGATGGCGATGTCACTTTGATGGATTGCCATGGAATTCTGGACACACGCTCATATCGCCCAGAGGATGACTCCTAATGATTGGGTTGATCCCCCGACTTTTCCTCAAGCACCACCCCCACGGTGTAAAAACATTTCTGGCACCACCACTGTTTATTAATAGTTTCATTGTGCATGTATTGATAGTTTCTGTCTACCTCACGAGGAATCCTAAGTAATGACAACAAGACATCCACGTGACACAAGCCTTCTGTGATCGCACATCGGGTTGGGTCCTTGTAAATCATAGAGTGTGGTCTAGACCTACTCTAGCTGTTAAGTGTCTTGAGATAACTCTTGATATGAATTGATATTATAAATAAAATTGGATTCAGAATAGGTATTTGTCTTTATTGGCGGATGACACCATTTTCTAATCATAGCCATACTGAGAAATCCAGAGAGAGTTGTGTGGAGCTGATGGTCTTAATTAGCTTTGTATCAACTCATTTGGCAACGCCTTGAATGGAACAGGCGTTTATTAATAAGACACAGTTACACACTAAAGCTTTAAGATGGATGCAAAGCTTCGACAGTGAAATTGTGTGCTTATGTCATCACATAAGCACACATAGGCATAATGATATGTGGATAAGTGTGTAAAACCATGATGCATATATAGAGAAAATAATGAATTCAGTGAAACGTTGTCCTTCATGAAAGATTTTTCGGGTTCAGGGTGAAGGATGTAGAATTTCACTGTGTTTGGGTGTGCGGGGGGGAGAGAGAGAGAGAGAGAGCGAGAGAGAGCGAGAGAGAGATTTCATTGACATTGTCACACTTGGCAGACGTAAGTATATCTGTGCTTTTTGTGCTTCCTCGACGGAGCGTCGACATTGACTGAATCAGACTGGCAGTAAAACTCGCCGTGAGCCAGTCTGACGCTTCTCTTGAGGAGCTGTCATGCACCCGGGGCTCGCTCTGTACTTCATCCCTTTTACTGCAGTGTCAGCCTGCTCCTACAGCCACTTCTGAAATTACCCCACACACTCGATTTATACCATGTTTTCCCTCCGCAAAATGGACTCCCATTAAATATGCTGCACATGTCAGCCCCAATAAGGCACCAAAGTGTTTAATATCACTGCACATGATGACACTGCGATGTGATTCTGCTCCTACTGTACATCTTTGGAATGGTGTGTGTGTGTGGGTCTGTAATTTAATGGCTGTGTATGTGTGTGTATGTGTGTGTGTATGTGTGTGTGTGTGTGTGTTGTTTTGTGATGTGTGTGTTGTGTGTGTGTGTGTGAGAGTGTGTGTGTTGTTTAAGCCATTTAATGGCTGTGTGTGTTGTGTGGTGGTCTGCGGGTCATTTAATGCCTGTGTGTGTGCGTGTGTGTCTGCGGGTCATTTAATGCCTGTGTGTGTGCGTGTATGTGTGTGTGTGTGTGTTTGAGGGTCATTGAATGGCTGTGTGCATATGTGTGTGTGTGTCTGCAGGTCATTTAATGCCTGTGTGTGTATGTGTGTGTCTGCGGGTCATTTATTGCCTGTTGGCTGTGTGTGTGTGTGTGTGTGTGTGTGTGTGTTTCTTTCCTCCTACACCTAAGTTAAACTGGATTTTAGACCCACTAAATCTAAAGTAAATGAACACAACGCTGTGTCCAGCTGTGATGGGTGATGGAAGGTGAAGACGAACATGATGCCATCACTTGTTTAAAGAGCACAAAGGTCAGCTGACACAAGCATTTTGTTTGATTTTGGCAAACCTTCAATCCGTTAATCAGAAATCAGAAATCAGAAATACCTTATTGATCCCCAAAGGGAAACTCTGTGTTACAGTTGTAAAAATAGTAGAAATATACAAAAAAATATAAGGAGTGTGGATATTTACATAGTTAAAGGAATATTATGATACAGTATTTACATAATTAACATAATTAAGGTGTTTGAAATGGTAAAATATAATAATAATAATAATAATATAAATAATAATAATAATAATAGTATCAGTTGAGTATTGCACACATTACAAGCCAGCGTTGTTGCAATGTGAGTTGATTTTGGGTTCAGACTGCTGTAGTGGCGATAGTCATCTCAGCCCTGAACTAGATCATTTTTTAACAAATGGGCATCATGATGCTCGGAATACTTTTTTCATTTTTTGCCAAAAAAAATCTGTACCTCAAATATTGCTGGAAGCAGCAGTCATCCAGACATGATGGAACTGTTCAGGATTATCACAACATTTCCGAGCTTTATTTTTACATTTGTCACTTTTATTGACATTTGTATCTCTTTTTTTTTACCAATTGTATTTTCTCCAAATGTCATAAAATTGACAAAACACACCCAAATTCAATGAAAGAAGTGAACTGATTATTAACTTAACGTGTGAGGAGCTTTGTTGGGAACCATCCGCGTTACTTTTTTGGACAATTTGTTTGAAAGAAACCTACATTTCTGATATAGAAACTTTTTTGAAAGGGGTCAAATTTGACCCAAAGACACCAGGAGGGTTATGCCACTTTTTTACTAACCACTTTTTTATGGTTATTAATTATGGTTTTGCTTTGTGGATGCATATACCCAGCAGGATATTCCCAGGGATGCCTCTGGCCACACATGCACACCTCCATCATTAAAGTCTGATTGCTGATGTCAATACTATTTCATACACTGGCAACACTGCCAGCGGATGCTGCCCTCCGTCTGTCTGGATGATTAGCTGTGCATTAACTAGGTAATTTATGTATGAGGGCACTTATTATGACCTGAGCCTCTTACCACAGATTGTCACGCCACATCTCATTTATGGTAAAAGGCTGGCGGAGTCGTCTCAGAGCAGCCATTCCACAGGCCCAGAAAACAGAGCTCAGACGCGATTGCATCTCTCAAACAAATAAAACAGTAATGAAGAGTGTTGGAGGGAACAATGGAATGCAGTGGAAACAATAAGTGGCATTTGCTCCTGTAAGCCCTCTCCATTTGTGCTGAGTATAGGAAGGCATAATGAAAAATACAATTTCAATTTAAGATCCATTTCTCATTTCACCACGGGCGTTGTGTCAGACGTGAGAAATTAAGTTCAGACAACAATGACGCTGTGTTGGACAGAGGCTTTCAGTTATGCAAATGTGTCTCAGTTTTTCTGAAAAGACATACAAAAAAAGAACTGAAATCAAAAAGTCCTAAAAGTTGGGATAAATCTGATGGGCAGAAATGAAGAACCACAAAATCAAAGCTTACCAAATGGTAAACTTTAATGTCAAAAGGAATCTCACATGAAAAAGAGTGACTTAGAGAAATGGATGTCACAATTCATCCAGAACAATAGCAACAATCTGGAAGGTCAGCAGGTCTCTGTGGACAAAACTTGGATAGACTCGTCCTCCTCCCTCTCACTGTTTGCAAACACTGTCACAACTAGGGACTTTGTCCCCTGGGACTGGTTAAATGAACACTGTGTCCCATGTGTAAGACAATTGTGTCCTTCCTAGACGCTGCCTTGGCAGTGTGCGGGACTAAAGCACCAAGACTGACAGCATTTGGCCATCTCAGAAGTACCAAACACGCAGGTAATTACCCCCCCCCCCCCCCCCCCCCGCTCTACGGAACATTTTAGCATCTTTCAGCTTGTTGTTTTGGTGTTACTGCTCCCCCACCGGTGGCCCTTCGCTGCATGTCTCCCCCCTTTTCTCTCCCCTTTCATGTCTGAGTTGTCCTAGAAAAGAAAGCCACAAAAAAGCTTTGATAAAGCCAATTTATACTACCCGCTCAAAACAGTAGAACAGTGATGTGCATTGTATTATAAGATTATTCTTATAATATTAATGTAATGTATAATTATAATAATAATTGCATTATTCTTACAGTTTCTGGTCAGTGAGATAACCTTGACCCGATCAAACCTTGGATTGGATTAGTGTGCATGTATGTGTGTGTGTGTGTGTGCATGTGCGTGTGCGTGGGTGTGTGTGTGTGTTTGTTTTTGGGTGCAAGTGTGTTATAAAGTGTGTTTGTGTGTGTCTGTGTGTGTAAGTGTGTTTTTGTTTGTGTGTAAGTGTGTGTGTGTGTGTGTGTTAATGCGTGTGTGTGTGTATGTATGTGTGTCTACAACTGTGTGTGTGTGTCTCTGTTTGGGTGCAAGCGTGTTATAGTGTGTCTGTGTGTGTAAGTGTCTTTCTGTTTGTGTGTAAGTGTTACAGTATGTCTGTGTGTGTCTGTGAGTGTGCATGCGTGTGTGTGTGTGAGTCTGTGTTTATGTGCAAATGTGTTACAGACTGAGTCTGTGTTTGTCTGTGTGTATAAGTCTGTGTTCAAGTGTGTTTTTGTTTGTGTGTAAGTGTTTTATAGTGTGTGTGCATGTTTGTTATTGTGTGTGTGTGTGTTTGTGTGTGTGTGTGTGTGTGTGTGTGTGTGTGTGTGTGTGTAATAGAGCTGAATAAGTGATGGGGAAGTATCTAGCTGGATGGCTGCCAGCTCTGTCGATTCTGTAGATAAAACCAATGTGAAGAAAATGAGAGCGGGAGCTGATTGGACCGAGCGGGCCCGGGTCATAAAAGGAGAAATGAAGACTAATGGCCATATGATTTGCCGGGGAGATGGGACACAAATGAGAGGCTGGTGGGGGGGGAGGACAATGACTAATGACAACTCCATCCTACAATCGGGACATCCACCTACTGAGAGGATCATTGGCCTTTTGGTCGGGATGGCAGGCTCATCGACCACACTCCCATTCAATAACTCACACACACACACACACACACACACACACACACACACACACACACACACACACGGCAGATGGACACAGCATGAAGAGAGACCAAACACATGCACACCACACTCAGCACTTCCGTAATGACATTTAATATGACTATTTGTCACAACCCGAATCGTCACCATCATTATCAGATACATGAGCTTGCCCTCTTCTTCTCTATCATCACCTACTGGTATTTAATAGTCACTCTGAAATATTATATTACCAGTGACTAAATGTTGATGCAGTCACTTCTTTGATTATTAAATTATAATTAAGTTTCCAACAAGGCACCCGGCACAGCGGCCCCAGGATCTATGGTGGGCAACCTGTGGCTCCGGAGTCGCCTGCGGCCCCTTACCAGTGGTGCTGTGTCTTTGACAAAAAGTTTTATGGACATGAACAAGGCTTATATATTTATTTTTTAAGATGATTTCTTTTTTTTGTCTTTTTTAGCTTTTTTGCCTCTCAAGTGAATCTGTTACAATAGCTATTGCATTCCAAGGACTTTTTTTCTCAAATTTCTGCTCTTATTATTTACCATATATGCTTATATACACTTTACAACTTCTACATATACAGTACATATCCCCATATACAAACAGTTTACCAGTTGAACATATCCACATGTGCATACGAATACATCCACAATTTCTTATACGTATACATGTATCCATATTGTTCCTAATTAAGTGTTGTCATGTCAAGCCACCACAATGCTGAAATAAGCTATACATTTCCTTCAGTAAAAATGATATTTGTCCATTTGTAGGTTCAGGGAGAAAGTTAGATCCATATTATGTACAGGACTTCTCTTATAATTCCAATCCATTCCCCTTTAGTTGGGGCTCCTAAAGTAGCCATTTTATAGTTTATACTATAAAACCACTATAATACCATTTTATACTTTTTTACTAGCTGCCAACATCATTTTTATCAAGTACCTATCACTAGAAGTGATCATGGATGGGATATAAGCTATATTATACAGAAATCATGTTTAGTGTCCTATTAATTGTTTCCACTGTTAAAATCCAATAAGGTCCAAAAAGGTCCACAAATATCTGCTCAAGTGTTGTTACACTCCTCCAACATCGTCCCAAATTAGGCAAATCCTTCTGTTTTTGCTGTAATAAAAATCTAATCATATTCTTTCATGTAAATTCCTCCAATTATCTAAACTTGAAGTGCTCAGCTGGGTTTTGCAAACGTTTAACCAATCCTCTACTGAAATAGTTATGTCAGCTTCTTTCTCCCATTTCCTTTTAATATACAGTGTGGAGTTCCCATTGTGTAGCTGTAAGCATGAATAGACTGTAGCAATCAGTCTTTTGTTGATCTTAGATTTATATGCATCAATCAATATGTGAATCAGTTCTGTGTTTCAGTCCTCTGTTGTCTGATTAGTACTGATAAAGTGGGCTCTAACCTGCAGGTATCTACAGTAGTCCTGATTTTCAAAGTAATATTTATCTTTAAGTTTTGGAAGCTATCCAATCCCCCATTGTCAGAAAGGAGACAGTATGATGCAATACCTCTAAAAGGTTGTCTTTTTGACATCATCCATCCATCTGGGCTGGTTTGTTTTTATCATGTGCCAACCATCTCAACGATTTCATTTGATTTCCCAATTTTAGCTTTTTCCGTTCAGTTTTTCTTTTTGTGATGTGTATAAATGTCTGTCTCCAAATAATGATTGGAGAACAATGTAAAGTTGAGTATGATCTCACATTTTCCATTTAGCACTATAATTTGGGTCACACCAGGAAATTAAGTATATCAGTTGTACTGTTTTGTAATAACTCTCCAAATTTGGCAGAGCTAATCCCCCATTGTAGTACCTTTGGTTTTAGACCTTTCCAAATGATTGCAGAAATCAGTCTTTTCCAGCCGATAAATTACAGGTGCGATGTCTTGCGGATCCGCTAATGTCCCCCATATTCTAATGTTCCCCCAGGTTCTTATGGGGGGTCGTGGCTGTGTCTGTCCATGTGTTGACAGGTGGCGCTTCTCATCAGTTTCTCTCCTCAGAACTGGAACCGGAGTCCCTTAGTCCCAGGAGTTTCAGTACCTTCCTCAGGGGGGCGTATTCTTTTCTTAATAATTTCATCAGGGTAGTCATGGTCTAAGTAAGTAGATTTTCCCAGTACCAGTTCTTTGGTTCTGTTGGCGAGGAAGGCTGCGATCATGGATCTAAGGGTTTCGGTCCGAGGGATCGGTGGCAGTATTGTATTTTTAGATCATTGTCCGAGAGTGATTTGGTTCAGACTTGATCCCATTCTACAGAAAGTAACATGCGTTGTCCCCCTCCTTCCCCTCGGTGATTGTTTCTACAAGAACGTGCTTCCAAATCTGTCAACGTATTCTGAACCCATTCTAGTTCTTACGAAGTCTGCAGAAGCACATCCTAGGACCTCTGCCACTCTTTTCTCCACTTCGTCCATTCTGGCCTCTGTGGTTTTCACCCCGATCTCACTCAACTTTTGGTTTACTTCTTCCAATAGACCCGATCTCTTCCACAAGGCATTTAGTTCTGTCTTCATGTGTCCTGCCTTTATTTCGGCATGGATGGCACTTATTTGAAGTGCGTCCATGCCGTGCTGTGCACCTGTGCCTACAACTTTATCAGCTTCTCCCATCGCCATATTCAAAGCTTTCAACATATTATATTTCCCCATGTGGTGCTAATGTCTGAATAAAGTCTTTTAGGATAGGGGGACATGTCGGACCTTTCTGGGAGCTCACAGATTCCGCTACTGTTTCATTCAACTTTCTTTCTCAAAGAGCCGCCTCTGAATGTGCAAACCTTGTAATTCTCTCTGATTAATTAGCGGGGCTTTTTCAACACTTCGGCCAGATAGCAGCAGTGGGAGCTCAGTAATGGCAATGCCATTTTCATGCTCCTTTAAGTGGGACTTTATTACAGGGAATAAACCGGCTAGTACAGCTATGAAACGGCTGAGTGAAGGGAGTGACAAGCTGCTCTTATATTTCTGCTTTACATAGGCACATTTGTTCTTCTGTTGTCAATAGTAACTAAATCTCCTGGACCAAAAGGGCACAGTATAAGCTGGTATAAGTATAGCATGATGTGCCTCCAAATAAGAGACCATGTTGATAGGACAAAGTCATGACCTTTTCCTCAGCAACCCACCGATGTGACATGCGTTTTTATTTTGACTGTTGCATAAACACACAGATTACATCATGAATAGGTGACACATAATACTTTTTCTGGTTGTCTCTTGGAGGTGGATGTAGCTCAGTCTGAAGGGAGTTGGGTTGGGAATCGGAGGGTTGCGGTTCAAGTCCCTGTACGGACCAAACCATGGGGTTGGTAGCTGGAGAGGTGCCAGTTCACCTCCTGGGCACTGCCAGGTGCTCTTGAGCAAGGCACTATAACCCCCCCCCATCTGCTCAGGACGCTCACTAACCCTGACGTCTAGTGCATGTATAGGATGTGTGTTGCAGGCCTGGGTGTAGTAATTACTAACAAAACAGTAATGTACTTTATTGATTTTCCCACTGGGGATCAATTCACAGTATAAATTATTATTATTACTATATTTCTTAGAGCCACTACTATAGGTAAAAAAGTTAATAATTAAAAAGAAACTCCTACATTGGAACCCAAAGGTGGGATAGTTAATCATCACGTGCAAGCTCTCTGGCAGAAAGCCACCCTGACTGTGGATATCTCCATACAAATAGAATACAAAGATTTTATTCCAACAGAAGGATTTGAGATAATAATTTCAAAACTATTTGAAACTAATTCCACATCTAATTATGGTCATAAAACATATGGTAACAGCTTTATGTTTCCCTCCTCACTCTGCACGGTTCGATCACTAGCAGCCGTCTGAACGTCTACAAGGTATCACCTATCCGGCATCACGCAGCAATCAAACATTTTCTTTTGTTTTAAAATTATTATATATATTGTATTTACTGGCAGTATTGTCAGATGCATTAAAATTTATTTTTCATGAGCCACAGGTCCACCACCCTCGTATTAGAGGTTGAGAAAAGAAAACCTATACTGTTATATGGTAGCTGCTGTGGTGATGCACAGTGACAGTAATAGGTCACAATAAAGATAAATTAATAAAAAACATTTGTGTTGTACATATTTTCAAATTGTTTCTAAGATCATGCCCTGTGGGAACTCCCTTTTGTAACTGAACCATGTTAACAGCTGCATGGAGGTGGGAATTATCAGCAGCATGGTCTGGATAATCCAACTGTCCCAAATTATAGACACTGACACACAGAAACTTCACAGATTTAATAGACGAGATAATGAAAAGACCAAAGCAATAAAAACTCTACTTTACCCAGCAGAGCACGCAGGCTCGGACTTTAATTTCCAGTGAATGAGGAACCTCTTGCCTCACTCTCAGAACAATCAAACAGCAGCTTTCATTTCATGGCCGTGGATACAATAAAAATAACAACAGCTACTGCAGTCGTCTCCACATGGGTTTGATGACAGGCTACTTATATCTCTTTTATTAGGCCCACACCCTCTGAGATAGGTCAGGAGGGAATGCTTCCCGCCATGTTTTTTATTGTGCTGCAGCGTTCGGCATGGGGCGTGCCTGCAGCGTACTATCCAAAAAAGGCATGCAGCATCCCAGACACCAACACCCCCCCCCCCATGAAATGAATATGCCATTATTCCACCTATCCAAGAGAAAGACACGAGCTGCCGACGCTCGGCCAGTCAGCTGGATCTGATGGATTCATCCCTGAAGACAAACACAACACAGCAAGATGGAAATTGACCCAGTTGCAGATTGAAATGAGCTTTTATTAGTAGGATGAAATTATTTGGATTGTCTTTTTGCTTTTGGAGAGGAAAGTTACACTCTTGCTTGTCAATGTTGTAAACTGGCCTAACTATTAGGGCTG
>NC_045738.1:26176038-26177209 GCF_008692095.1 Etheostoma spectabile | reverse complement strand
TGGACAAATGATACAACATAGTATTGGATCCACTGAGGTGGAGACAGATGAAGCGAGTTATTAAAACTTGCTGCCATCTTGTCTCTCCTGCTCTGCCTGTCTGGGTTTTCTGTCCTCTGCCTGTGCGTCCTTACACTTTTGTATAGTTAGGTAGACTGTATGTTGCTTGGTAATGTCCCAGCAATGTGTCCAAATGTCCTCCAAAATGTCCATGCTAATGTGCCTTGCTTCTCATCTGCCCTGAATCTTAAGCTGTGTGTGTATTTGTGTTGATCTTACCCAACTGTTCTGGTTTTTATGTTGTTGTCTTTTAGCATAAGTATAATCACCTTTTATTGTATAGGGCCACGTCTGTATGTATTGTTGATAGCTTAATCTCATTTTACGTGACATCTATCCAGCAGGTTGAAGATGCAAAAAGAAAAAAAAAACAATTGGCAGTGGAAAAACACAGGAAATAAAAGTAAGTACTGTATGTGTAGCAGAAATCAGTTTATAGTCATAGTTTATAGTTATAGTTTATTTCATTTATAAACCACTTTAAAAGCAAACAGGTTTGCACCAAAGTGCTTCACAAAGACAAAAACATATGTAAACAAGCATTAAAAGACACAATTGAAGTAGAATTGAAACCCTTGAAATCAGGTAAAAAAAAAAAAAAAAGAATATGTACACCTATCTACTGTATAAATACAAGTAAACACATTTACACACATCAAATCTCTACTTTCGTTAATTTTGGGGCGTCTTATTCAATTTTATAGCATTTGAAAACAAACTGAAGTGGTTTTGAAATAGTATTGAGTAAAAGTTGACATATTCCAGTCTGTGATTATCATCAACATCCATTCCTTTAATTTTAGTCTCAATAATTCCTAATTTCTGCTTTTCTAACTCAAACATTAGGTATAATTTCCTATAAATGAGGTTTATTGACCATAAAGTCCAAAAATAATTGTGAAACTGAAATTAATAAGTTAGTGTTACGTTGTGTTGAAAACATCCAAAAAGTGACAAACATTGGAAAAAGCGTTGAAAAATGGGACAAAAATGAAAGAAAATGTTCCTGTTTTAACAGGAAGACAACATGAGGGTTAACCTGTTTTTTAACCTGTTTTTTTGGGAGGGACCAACCAAAGTTGATAAGTAGACCTAAATGACCATGGGGGGG
>NC_045738.1:26172323-26176028 GCF_008692095.1 Etheostoma spectabile | reverse complement strand
GGGGGGGTGTAAACTTGTAAGAGGTCTGAGATGTAGCGAGGTCCCAACCCATTTAGTGATTTAAAAACCAAACTATAAGATTTTATAGTGTAAAATGGACCAGGAGCCAGTGCAGCGGGGCCAGGACTGGTTTCATGAGGCCAAGACTGGTTTTATGTGCCCATGGGACGAGCGTCTCACACTACCTGGAAGCGTGAGAGCGAGGTTTGGTTTTCTGTAAAATGCATTAGAGTACCACATGCTCAAAATGCTTACAAGATAAAAGAGGTTTCATTTTAAATAAAAAGCCTCAAGATAAAAACTGGATTTAACAACATCACTTATCCATTTATCAAGTTTAAAACCATTGGCTATTTTGAGACCCAGATTTGGGACTTTGGGTTTTGCATATTGTTGCAGGTAGCCCCGGTCAACTGGAAGGATAGCACCGACCCGACTGGGTCCGAACATTATGACCTCAGTTTGATCTTCCTTTAGATTTAATAAGTTAGAAGCCATCCAGGCCTTGACATCTTTTAAACAGTCTGGTAGAGTTATGAGGGAGTTGAATACTTGAGTTGAGATATGTTTGGGAGTCGTCCGCATAGAAGTGGTACGAGATGCCATGCTTTCTAATTATGTTTCCAAGGGGGAGGGGTTCAAAGAAAAAGAGAAGTGGTCCAAGAAGAAATTAGATGTAGAGATCCCCAAAGACACTGTAGTACTAATTTCACATTTTAATTTCCTTGCGGGAGTCATCCTGAAAAGGATTAATAAAGAGGAGTCTGAGTCTGAGTCTGAGTCTGGGTCTGGGTCTACCAAACAAGGAGTGGCGCAGGAATGAAGACGTGCCTGGGATGTATTGAGAAGCTGATTGTGGATGATTAATTCCAGGTGTGCCTGATTGCAGTTAATGAGGGAAAACCAGCCCCATCTCCTGCCACACACACACACACACACACACACACACACACACACACACACACACACAAACACACAACACACACACACACTGCAGTGAAAAACACAGAACCCTATGGGAACCAATTTGAAGTAAAAAATGTAATGAATTGTAATATAATGGAGAATGTTGCAACATGTCAAAAAAATGCTGCAGCAATACTGTTTTATGACATAGATATTGTGATAATATTGTATCGTGGGGCTTATGGTGGTTTCCACCGCTGCTAACTACACAATACATAACAAACCTGGAAGAGATCTGTTCACACGGAGGGAGAGAGAGAGAGAGAGAGAGAGAGAGAGAGAGAGAGAGAGAGAGAGAGAAAGAGAGAAAGAGAGAGTGAGAGTAGATGAAGAACATCACACAAAAACTGAAAAAGCTGCATAAACGTCTGGAAGAAAGAAAATCCAGAAAAGGTTGCAAAAAAACGTCTTTTAACACTTAGGCTGTCAGCAGAATATCAAAGCTGTTCATCCGTGTTCACATGGAGAGAGATGAAGATGCAGATCACACGAAAACCTAAAAAAAATCTACCAAAAACATTGATAAAAGTGACAAAGATTTTGGAAAAATCGGCATGAATGTTGGCAATAAAAGCGTTAAAAATCGTCGGGAAAACAGCTTTACAGTGGGAAGATAAAGCTGCTGCACAGTATAACAATAGAGGGCTTCATTTATTCACAGATAGTCATTTGGTACCGGGGCAGAAGGAGTGCAGGAATGGGGGGGGATTACTCCATGGCCCCATGGGGCCCTTGAGCAAAATAATATCACAGGTGGCTTCTCTCTCTCCGTTTGTGGAGAGTGGTTTATTTAGTCAATGTGCTCTTGGCTCTAATTGAACGCACCTGTGCTGTAAATCCTGTGTTGTTAAAGTACAGGTGAAATTATTATTAGTGGATATTTACGCACCTTAAGAAGCAAAATCAAACAGCGTTGAGGAAGGATCATTGAGGAGCTGTAGGCAAGGAGACATGGGAGCAGCCTTCCTGGAAGACAAGCAGCTGAAAGAGTTGCTAACTCAATCAATGTGACACTTAAGAGGAAATGTACGTCTCTAAAACACGTTTACTTGTTGCCTCTGTCCTCCCGTGATTTCCTCCCGTCTCTCCTCGGGTGGACAGACCTAGACGCAAGGAAAGGAGGCAAGTGAAGAAGTCAAGTAGACAACTTTTGCAACATCAGAAGCCCCGATGATACACCCCTCTGACCCTGTACAACAACAGAGCAGACTACCGACTATTACATCATTTGGACCACCTAGCTTCCCTTCTCAAGTCCCAAACACACACACACACACACACACACATACACGCATGGTGTGTGAATGCAGCTCAGGCTGCGACTGTGCGTTAGTGTGTAGATCACAGGGCTCTTCATGCTCTGCCTGCAGAGCCCTGATGTTGTTGGGTTGCGAGAGCTCTGGTGTGTTCTTATGAACCATCGGAGTGGTTGCTGATGTTGGCAGTTGGGTTGTGGGCAGTGTGTTGTTAATAAGATATAAAATGGTACATGATGAAACACGATACACAAGAAAAAAGACACTGAAGTTACATTCGCCAAAGGATGAACAGCCGCACGTGAGCACAGACTAACACGCACACACATCTACATGGACATTTAGATGTCTAATTAGTATATGGAAGTGACTTTGATGAGGCAAAGATGTAAGAACGTTTGGGAAATTTTAGTTTTTCTGAGTCCAAATTTAAATGAAAAGCCTTTTATCGAGGTTGTGGTCGTCTTTTTCTACCTGTTTGGGCCCCCCCCCCCCCCCCCATGATTTTGTCACTTTTTTGATGTTTGTTGACTTTTTCTGAGCCGTTTGAAATTTTCGTGTGTATTCCCCCAAATTTTAAAAACTTTTTATTTTTTTACGTTTGTCCTTTTTTCGACATTTTTGTTACTTTTCTCAACATCTTTTGACAAAATTGACCTTTTTCTTTCTTTTTTACACTTTTTCTTTCAGCAATTGTTTTTCCTCCAAATGCTATAAAACTGAAATAATCAATGAAAGTAGTTTAGATTATTTATTTAACTTGTGAGCGTTGTTGGGAACCATCCACGTTACTTTTTAGGGCAGTTTGTTTGAAAGAAACCCAAATTTCCTGTCCTCCAGCAAATCTTTCTACATATTCTCGGCACTTTTTGAATGTATGCCTCACAGAAATGGGCATTCTAACCATTTGTTCTGAGTGGATCCTTGACTTTGAACACAGTGTTATCTTAAAGCAAGCAAAGCTTGGGAGCTGACAGTGAGAACAAATGGTGAAAGAGAGTGTTCCTGTGTGCCGTAACCACGGGATATTAGATTTTTGTCTGTCAAAAAAATGAAACCACAGCCATTTCTCTCTATCTGTAGTCTCCAAGGTTAAATAGAGATAAAAGACCACCATGAAGGCCCATCTGTAATGTTAAACATGCTCGGCGCTAAACCTGCTATCGCCATATCTTAGTTCTGCTGCTCCACCATGTACCGCCGGGGCCTTCCAAATCACATGGCTCGCACACTGCTGTGACCTTCGCTCCAGCTGAGAGGAAATCAAAAAAGGGCTGGGAACAGAGGAAGAGAAAAACACGACAATAAGAACAACAGGAAAATAAGCCCAGGTGGAGGGAGCACTGCAGATGTTAATAAAGTCCTGACAGAGCAGCGGGGAGATAAGGTTTGCCAGTGTGTGTGTGTGTGTGTGTGTGTGTAGATGGAGGACTGTTAATGTTTCCACTTGTTAATTCTTCTTTATTCATCATTCTCATTCTCT
>NC_045738.1:26140426-26172313 GCF_008692095.1 Etheostoma spectabile | reverse complement strand
GAGCTGTTCATACTGTAATATAACACTATTTATTCCAGCAGCCTTTGCACTATGCTCCATAATTAAATTAATAACTATCATAATTATAATATACTCCTGCGTCCTTTGAGCTGTTGCTCCTTTTCGTATTCCCAACTTGTATATATTCAAATATTTGTTGTTTGGATTCTATAACCTGCTCTGAAGATTCCTATGGGGGGCTGTTAACCACTGACTGTATACCATGTGACCAGTGAGCAAAATATTCTATGACACTTGGGGGGTCTCATGCCCTGTGAGCTGTGGGCGGTCCATCAGCCACACATTATTTTTCATCCTATACTGAAGGTCTCAGCAGCAAAACAAAAACGTTTTTCATTATCTGTCCAGAGGTTCGGACATAAAAGCGGTCCTTTGGTTGTCTTTTTCTCTGCTGCGGTAGTCAGGGGGAAAGTGTCCAGCAGAGGAGGACTCAACAACAAAGAAGTTCAGACTAGCATCTGGATTTTAAAACTATAATGTGTAGCTTCTCCCCCCCTAGGAGGAAGTAATGACAACAAAGCTGTCGGCGCGTCCACATGATGCAAGCCTTCTGTAACCTGCACAGATGCTAGTAGCCAAGGAGGACACGTAGGATTCCAAAAAACATGATGGACTCTTAAACATGGCTGACCAAACAATCAGACAAAGACGTGAACACAAGTACACACAAGGCAAGAAGCCAGCAGGGGGCAGCGAGAGCAGGAATAATACTACAATAATAATATCAATTTTTTAAATATTAATAGGTCTAATGGTTAATGGAAGTTTTGATAGCTCTGGATGTCAATGAGCCATTTTTTAACTGAATCTTAAAAGTACTATGTGTGTTTATTTTTCTGATGTTTATGGGGTTGGGACAGAAAAAGCAGTTTGGCCAAATCCAATTTTCCTGAATGGAATGACACCATCTCCCCGTGCGGCACATCGGGTTCTGCTCTCATAAATGAAGGTTTCGGTGACATGCGAGACACCGTCTCCTGTGTGGTTCGACCCATCCACCCCCCCAGCCAACCTCGGTCTTTCATACTCCTCACAACCGTTGTCCCTCTTGATCCCACGTCATCTCAAAGCGCTGCAGAGCTGCTGCTCTGCCCGGTGCGTTCCATACAGACACTGAAGGGTGATTTTTGCATCATATCAGACGCTGAGAGACACACTGACTAATTGTTTTACCAGTTGGGAGTGAGAACGGGTTGTTAGAACAGACCTGTAACCACGCAGTCATCTGGACCCCACCCAGCCTGACATGTTAATGTAAGTCTCGCGACCAGTAGGCTTCTGGGTATCACATTCAAACACACACTCACACCTCCCCAGAATCCTGGGTAACATTACGGGCAGCTGGCACAGCGTGGGGACCTTCAGTCATTATCTATATATCACCTGACACAACTGGGGAATTTTACCGTTAACTCAAGTCATTCCTGACTGCGGGGAACTTTATGCATTGGTGGCACATTTCTAGATTTAAGGACTGTTTAAGAACTTTTCTGTGAATAAATAAGGCCATCCAGCAAGACATCAATGAGGGTTTTAGACATGGAGAGGTACAACGGAACAGCCAATTTAAGAATGTGTTACTTTGCCCGATGACACCATATGAGCACCATATCAAAATAACTAGAGCAAATTTATGTTATAAATTATGTGACAAATGTGCCAAAGGACAAGTGGTGTGTGCAGGGAATCTCCCTGACTCTGTCACACAAGGTGTCAGCCAATTAATGTTTAATGCTCAGATAAAAAAACACTGAAGTTGTGGGCCGGACGGATGCAGAATAAGCTGAAACTCTCCCTGACGCTGTATAATGGGGTTTGAGCTGCAGATTCCACTGATAATTCTCTGTAGGTTCCTTATTACATGCAACACCTTCCACACTGTCACTTTGTCATTAGAGTTTTTAAGATAATAAAAATGTTATTCAGTACCACCATCAGGTGGGCTGCAGGCTCTCAGGTGAGCTCTAATGACACAGTGAAGTGACTCTAGGTCCATGAGCTTTTATTAGCTTCAGAAACGATTGAGTTTTGTAGTCCAAAACTTGGACTGAAAGAGAGGACAGAGTTGTAGAAAAAATATCTAAATCATATGAAATCCTGCCACCTATGGGCATCCGCGGCAACATACTTTGGCTAGGGGGTGCTGGCGCCTAATGTCCATATATGGGATGGGATTGCCCCGCTTCCCAGCAATGCACGCTAGTGGGCTTGCTCAGTTTCTTTTCAATGGTCGCCGACAAGCAAAGAAAACAGTCTCCACCCTCGGACAACCGCGATGGCTGCAGCTGATTGGACGAACGTGTCACGTGGGGCTGGCTGCTCCCGAATTTCAAAACCGATTATAATGGCGGCTCGCTCGGAATACGATCTTGTGTACGATCTCTTAGTTCACCGAAAGGTGTTTCTGAAAACATTTCAAGCGAAAAATAGGCAATGCAGTTTTACATTACGGAGCCTCTGTATCTGTCTTCATTTCAGATTGACAAAGGTCAGTTTAAAAGATATTCGTCAGGTTTGAGAGCTCCTCATTTGTAAAAAGTTTGCTGGACCGGCTTCCCCGGACACCCCCACAACGCAACGTACAAACAGAATGCATTGCACGGCTGCTCCCATAGAAATGAATGGGCAGCAGGAAAATGACGCTGCTAATGTACACACACCACCAGCGCGCACCCGGTGCACATGTCAACACATCCTTTTCATCCATTGCAATAACATCACTCCCTTTAAAGCCATTTCAGATATAAAGACATGACATCCGTAAATGACCCAATACAGTAGGCTACTCAGAACTGAGCCGTTGTTGCATTCATGTTGATCCTACATTACGCAGCTTCTGAATATACGCTCATCTTCGCCCTCCTTGTCGACCGCGCACAGGGAACCATTTGTGCAGCAGCACCGTTTGCAGTCACAGTTTCTGATGGGTCACAGATTTTGGTGTAACGCCTGTCAGCTGGACCCATATATTATTAAAAAGCTGACTTCCGGACGCAAACAGAAACTAGAAATTCCAGACCCTAATGGCCTCAGGAGACACAGTCCCAAATAGAACATATGTTGCCTGATTTTTGCTATTGCACATTATCGAAAGAAAAAAAAACTCTAGCCATCTCTATCTCGGGTGACATCTGTTTTGATTGATACGCTACAGTATAATAATGTCCATCCATCAATCACTGCCAATAAAGTTTGTATAGGCTATTTGATATAAAAAATTAAATCCCAATTTTCCAATAATGTTCTTCCTGAAAATAACGATTGATCGCATTCCGGGTGCAGCTCTCTCTGACTCCTGTCTGACGTGACGTGATGACGCTGCCATGTCACTTTGAAGGAATTAATATAATTTGGATATTTTAAATTTTTGTATATAATTTGTCTGACAGGCCCCTCATCTGCTGAAAAAATTATAATTTAATAAATAAATCAACTAATTTTACACCGTTCAACTCCCTATCACTAGGGGTGTACAGCACTCCCTCATGGCCTCTAGGAGGAGCTACAGCACCATCAGCACCCATTGGAAGGTGGGTGCCTACTGGATTTTCCTATGCAGGACCACATTCAGCCCACACATAATGTAGCAATGCATGATTTAAAACTGAAACCGGGCTGTGTTGAACACAGTGTTTGTGTTTGCAAGCGCTCTGCATTTTTATTACAGACCTGTCTCTGCTGATTGGGTATCACCTGGGAAACACCCACCAAATGAGAGCAAACATCTCTCTCAAAGCACACTGTTGCCCGAGGAAACATGTTCAATCAGGAAACTGTAGACCACAGGAAGCAGGAAAGAGGAAGTAGGAAATAGCCTCCCATCGTCATGCTTCTCTGTTTGTCAGCACTGCACCAGCACCAGAAGCAATCACTGCCATCCTCAGTTGTTATGCTTAACCCTCCCGTTGTCCTCGGGTCAAATTGAACCCGCTTTCATCAAGTTTCTATATCTCACATGTGGGTTTCTTGCAACCAAAATGCACAAAAAATGATGTATGATGGTTGCATACAAGGCTCTTCAAAAGTAATCTAAAGGATCAGTTCACTACTTTCATTGAATTTGGTTGTTTCACTCAATTGTATAGCATTTGCAAAAAGGAAATGATAAAAGAACATTGAAAAAAGACAAATACTGTGTAATTGGAAAAGCTTCAAAAATGTCAATAAAGTCGCAAGAATGGCAAAAAAAAGTGGAAAGAAAACATGGGGAAAAGGGTGTTGAAAACGACGACCAAAACGTTGGAAAAAACCTTTTCGACGCAAAAAAAAGTTGCATGGTCGAACGGGAAGACAACACAAGGGTTAAGAAAGCAATGGCTGTAAGTTAACCTTTCTTACCGTTGTACAGAAGTTTGCAAGTGTTTCTACAGAACTTTTGCAACTTTTGGAAACATTGTAGCATACAGTGAATATGAGTTGAAGTAACACCAGTTGAGCATTAGCAGGCTGTAAGTCATGCAATTTATGTTTCAATGCACCAGAGAATTGATTTATTGCTCTTCATGTCTTTGTTCCTAGCATCTAATGTAATGCTAGCAGTTTAGTCCTATACATAATTCTATAAAACGTATTTCTATTGTGTATTTCCTTTCTGTATAGTTTCACTCCATTTCAATGACAAGACGGTGCTGACAACGTGAACGTAACTTCCCGACTCACATGTCATTGAATGGAGTTTGGCTGGCTGTCAATCTACATCATCCATCAACACGTAAAGAGGACAGTTCCAGCGACTGGTGTTACAGTATTTTAGAATGCTCTGTCTATTACAAGTCCCCCCTGGTAAATTGGCACTGGTTAAAATGCCAAACAATTAATTTTATAACAGAAGCGCATGGCTGGTTTGTATCACCCACAACCACCAGGACATTAATACTGTCCAAATGGGCCTCACGCTTAAAAATTTCTGCATTTTTTTTTGCTTTTTGGTGCATTGGCAATGTGGCCGTCAGCTAATGTGTTCTGGCATTTCAACTCATCTCAGCTAAGCTTTTAAGCACAATTAACTCTTGGCTGTCCAGAACCATCTCCATACCTCATGTCCTCCTGTTTGTTGATTGACATCCTTACTTTAAATTAGCAGCACTGATTGTAAAACACACAAAAATAGACAGAACTTGCATTTTCTGAGGTCTCAGTTATTCACTTCGGAGGTGACGCTTGGAAAAGGTTAATTTTTACAGAATGAGCCTATTTAGAAATGTCCATATTTAACTTTAGCATTACCTTTCCTTCCTCTGCTTCATCACAAGTGTTTGGCCATGTCTCCACCCAGACAAAGTATACAACGTGTTTATTGCAGATAAAGAAGGGAAATATAGATTCAGTGTAGATTGTTCAATGGGAAAAAAAAGTGCTTTTGTATGCCTTTAGCTTTGTGTAGCTGCTCTGTGCTTTTGATGTCCCAAATCAGTATGGGCACCGTTCCAGCCTGCATGCAAAAAGCAAAGAAAAGGAAAGGAGAGCTTTGGGCTGAGTGTGATGAATGACTTCAGCGAGCTGAAATTCGTGTAGCACTTGTTTATAGCGGGAACATAATGTACCATAAATTCCACCTCCACTTTTCCAGCTCCCAGATAACATTTTATCCAATTCGTCGCTGCTTTCTCTGCTGATTAAAAGGCACTCTCAAGCAAACAGTTTTCCTCTCCTACAGTATCTCATCCCCATTTCTCTCACTGTACTTCTTCCCCTCCCCTGGTTGGTCAGTCATATCTTTCCTATTATTTCCCATCTGTCTTTCCCTACCACCCCCTCACTCTTCACTTCAAGGAGAGAGCTTCAATGCTGAACTAACAACGTTCAAATGTGCTGCTTTTATGTGCAATGCCTCCACACAGGTAACTGTTTGTTTTTTTAAGAAGCTTTTCAGGTCCATATTTGTATTTTGAGTTTCTACTGGGACATACTTACACGCTCCAATGTATGGAACAATACACTTTTTTCCTCATCCTGTCTGTCTGAATACTGTATATTCTCCCTCATTTTCAGTCTTTGAAGTGTGTTCAAAACCGTTCATTCACTCACTCACTCACTATTCCAATATAATGTTTATTAAATAGTGAACTACTTTATATGGGAGACGACCTAACGGACACTACAATGAAAACAAATCATTGCATGACTTGTTTAAGGAGATACTCCGGTTATCTGTGTGATGCCCATCATCATCAGATGAGTCTGGGCATTTAAAACCTTAAGATTGACATAATCTGGTCTTTAAAGACGATGATTGAGAACAATCCGTGACACTGTCAGGTCTCTTCCAAAGGGGGGGGGGGGGGGGGGGGGTGCATGCTAGCAACTCTGCAGGGGGCCCAAACCTTTGCAGATGAATGTCTAATCTGTCATTTAATGCCTTTTGGAGATTTTTCCATCTTTTCTTGGCTTCTTTCTGCACATTAATACAATTTTTTACCTGGGGTGCCCAACCTTTTGAGCCCCACAGTACAGTTAAATCAGCTGTGCATTAGTGTTAATTTTGTCATCTATTTTAATTAAGTCTTAATCTTCGTCTTGTGCCAAATGCCCTTGTTAGTTCTACTCATTTACAAGTTTTTTTCTGTCAAGTTTTAGTCCACTAAAAGTCTTGTCATTTTAGTCTATTTTTATTCAAAATTATTGAATTATTTCTGAGATTTTCTTTGAATATCATTGTAGTAAAATGCAATCAAATATCGGGCCTCTTCCTTATTTCACCACCACATCCCTGTTAAATGAGAAAAAACAACCACTGGATGGGAAACGGGTATTTTAGGCCACATATGTGTTTGTCAGACAACGGCAAGCCTAAATACTTAGCTGTAAGCATTTTAACCCTGTTTATCCAGCTGCTAGCTAACGGGAGGCTAACGTTACCTGCTGCCAAGCGTGATGTTAACTATGCCGATGTTTCGGTTGCCTCTAACGTTCGTTTCAGAGCATCAGAAAGAAGTGCAGACATTTAATTGGCACCAAAATGAGGTCGTTAAGGCACCGGATCTCGGTACCCAACCCTAGAAACAGCAGAATATTTTATCTCATGATGAAAAAGTAGAGACGATTGTTAAGGAAAAGGAAGAGAAATTTTATCTTAGTTTTTATTTTATGCAAAACCTTTTAGTCTTGTCTTGTTGTCAACAATAATGCCTGTTAATTTAGTCTTAGTAAGCGTTTTTGCACTTTGGTGCAGTCTCGTCACTGCCTCGTCTATTTGTTACATATGCATAATATGAAATGTACAGAGTCTTTGGAGATCACACTCCATCGCTTTTTAAATTATTTATAAGGCAAGGCAAGGCAGCTTTATTTGTACACCACATTTCAACAACAGGGCAATTCAAAGTGCTTTACATAAAAAGATTAAAATAATAAAAGTTGCAGTGCAGTATAAGAAATTCAACATTAAAGAGCAGTTAAAAAGAGTCAAAATAAAATACTAAAATAAAAATGTATGTAGCAGTATAAGAAATGAAACATTAAAGAGCAGTTTAACATATAAAAGCAGATAAAATAGCAGATCTTAGGCTGCCAGTATAAGCGTGTGTGTGTGTGTGTGTGGGCACACACACACACACACACACACACACACACACACACACACACACACGTTATCGGAGTGCACGTTATCGGAGCGCAATAACCATTTTGTAAAAACCCAAACTTTGTTGACCAATCAGGTCGCTCTTTACTGGCAGAACCACATGCCTTTACTATCTCATCCAGCCACCACAGGCCCCGCAGGATCATGGGACTTTGTGCTCTGGTTCCCCATAACCAAGAGTGGAAGTACGGCTCTTTACACTACTATATAGTCGTCACTACAAGGCTTAGTTTAATCACGGCACACTTTGCAAAATCCTGAACAGGTCCAACTGAACAAGGGGTAAATGAGAGCCATGTGTCCAAACATTTTTACCATAATGCAGGAAAAAAAGCCAGAGCTGATATTTATGCATGAGAGAAGCCCACATTAATCTTGTCAAATGTGTAAAACACATTCATTGTTACGAGCAACCTCTAAACTATGCTGCAGCTGTTTTACTGTTACCTACTCACTGTCCAATTACTGTCTGAGAGCAGGGCCAGTCACACTGGGACACAATCAGTGTTCACGGTAGGGAGGGATAGAGGGAGGAATACCAGATGCAGGAAAAGGACAGAAAAGGAAAGTCAGCCAGGCCATTTGTAGGGAAATGAATAAGTGAAGGAGATAATTAAAGCCTTACAAGGAGTGTCAAAGCCTATAAAATCAAGGTGTTTGGTGTTTTAGAATTAGGCAATGGTTAGGTGCCTTGAAGTCAGCAGTGCTGCCTGGAAGTCAACGTTGGGGGCTTAATGTACCCTTTATTAGTCCCACAAGGGGAAATTAAAACACCATTGAGCATCGTCAAGTGAGAAAGCAATGTACACAGCATCTTATAAGAGGCCTCCTTTTGTCCAACCAGTGAGAAAAAGCAGTCAGAAATCAAGTCAAAGTGGCCAGGTTAGCCCAGTTGGTAAAGCAGGCGCACGTATATGGAGGATCACTCCTCGATGCAGCAGCTTGATGTGGCTCAGTGGGAGAGCGGTTGGTGGTTCGATCCCTGGTGGTTTGATCAATGTCAAAGTGTCCTTGGGCAAGACACTGAACCCTGAGTTGCTTCTGATGCTCCACATCGGTGTGTAAATGTGTGTGACTGTATTAATGAGCAGATGGCACCTTATCCATGCTTTGAGTAGTCGTTAAGACTAGAAAAGTGATATATAAGATCAGTCCGTTTAATACATTCAAACCCACAGACTCCACATCTCACAAACACATACCGACACACAGGTAAGAAGTTGACTTGTGTTGTGCAGGGTTATTGACAGAGCCTGGATGATGGGGCTTCATCAAGAGCTCCTCCTTTCACAGCAGTAGACTGGAAAAACAAGCTGCACACACACAGGAGTTTGGTGGTTTCCACACTGTCCACTTTTTCAAATCTAGACTCTGCTTGTTTGCCAAATTGATGAGAATGATACTATTTCAGCACCTGAAAAACATTGTACTCAATACAGAAAATGTTCATCTTTATCTTCTCCCAAAGCTGTGCATTCTTATACCAAGGTAACTGAAACATGAAGGTCTTGGGATGGATGTAGACACTCGTGCTTCCATTGCTGCTTGTTTGGTTAGTGCATGTAGTAAGAACTTTACCCAGCCCAGCGCTGGTCAACTCCGACCCCTGCCCATACCCAGCCCATTGGATATCGTCACTAGACTTCCCCCTCATCAGGAAAATCAGCCATACTCATGATGATTGATCGTTTTTATCCAAGTTTGCTCATTTTTTGGCCCTAATCAAACTTTCCACTGCCAGACAAATGGCTGACATCCTGATGGAACATGGGTTCCGCTCTTGTGGCCTGCCTGATAACATTATCTCTGACAGGGGTCCCCAGTTTGTCTCCCAGGTTCAGAAAGCCTTCTGTACGGCTTTGGGCATCACTACCAGCCTGTCCTCTGGATATCATCCGCAGACCAATGGCCAAGCCGAGAGAGCAAACCAGGAGATGGAGACCGCTCTCTGTGTCGTGGAGCGACATGCTTGCCCCTAAGACTTTAGGGGCAAGCAGAGGCAACTACCGCTTCCTCTGGTTTGTCCCCCTTTTCAGTGTCCTCTGGGCTATCAACCAGGAAAGGGAACTGGTATGCACTCTGCAGTCTCACATGCGCTGCTGTTTCAAGGTCTTGAAGAAGGCTAGGATAATGCTGTCCCGAGTATTTTCTTTCATGCAGAGGCAAGCCAACCGTCACCGGTCTCTGGCTCCTTTATGTGGACAAGAGGTATGGCTTAAATCACGCGATCTTCTGTTGAAAGTGGAATCTAAGAAAATGGCACCACGTTTTATCGGACCGTTTAAGATACTGTCTGTTATTAACCCATGCTGTAGGATTCCAGCTTCCGGCCTCTCTACGGGTTCATCCCACGTTTCATGTTTCCCAGATTAAGCCTGTGTCTGTTAGTCCTCTGTGCCCGCCCTCTCGTCCCCGTCATCCGCCCAGGGTAGTGGGAGGGGTCCTGTCTACACTGTTCAGTGGCTGCTGGACGTCCGCCGTTGGGGCCGTGGGTTGCTGTACCTCGTTGATTGGGAGGGTTATGGTCCTGAGAATCGCTCCTGGGTTCTCCGGAGCTGCGTGGTGGATCCTATGTTGGTCCATGACTTGGGGGGTTGCTGCTGATAGGTAGCTCTGTCTTTGCTGTCCCCCTCCCCTCTGTCTGTCCTTAATTGCAGGAGTGAAGCCTGGTGTGCAGGAGTCAGGGTTCCAACTGCAGCTCATCTACACTAATCACCTCTGCTTCAAATACCCGGTCAACCTCCCCCTCTTCGTCAGATCATAGTCAAGATGACCATGTTACTCTCGCTGCTGACTTTACCTATTTGGATCCAGCTTGTGTTTTTGGCTCACCCTGTTCTCTTTCTGCTACAGTTCTGTGAGCTTGACTCCTGCTGCCACTTCACTCTTGCCATCCACCATTACTGCTCTCCACACTGGATCTCTGGACTTTTGGACATGGACACCTGTACATTATGGTACCACTCCCGCTCTGTACCCTTTTCTGACATCTGTTGAATTTAGATTTTTTTTTTTTTTTAGCCCTTTTGCATTCCTGGACGTTTGCAATAAATACTGTTGTCTGCACTTGGGTTGAACTTTAGTTACACACATAACACAGCGTTCCTCTTTCATTCCTTCAACAAGCTTCTTCAAACAAAATGGTGGCCGTAACAATGTCTGATCATATCCAAAAATCTGTTGACATTGGAATATTGAAACAGAATATGCTGTTTAGATGACCTCTAACAAATATGGAATATGGTCATATTCGGAATAATGGTGGAATTTTAGTGTGCACATACTCATAACACTCAGAGTGCTAGGAAAGTACGTTAAGGCAGTCTCCCTGGTCCCCTTATGTCTGTTGGACTGATTAGAGAACTAACCTGATGCTGCTGGTCTCCTCTGTTTTGGGCAACAGTCTCATAATGGAATAATAATGCATGAAGGTGGAGGAATGTTGGCGAGATAAAGCAAGGTCTGCTTCCAGCCTAACAGTCTCTAATCCCTCCTGGGATTGTCTTGAGCTCTGCTCTTAAAGACAGGGTAACTGAACAAGAGAGACAAGGGATACTAAAAGAAATAAAACACGGATAGACTTTGTAAATGTATCAGAGAGAGAACTGCAGCCTGCAGTGATCTATTTGTCTCTGAACACATCCTCGGAAGGGGGAAAAGAGAAGTCACAAATATTGATTTCTTGCATCATGCAATTAACTCATATGAAGATAAATATTTCCTATTGACGCATTTTAAACAGTTCTAAATTGCCTCGAAGGTTGAGCCAAAGTTAACTGTCAGGATTGGTTTCTGAAATTGCCTTTTCAGCTGAACCACTTTATGGAATCGATGGCCTGAATAAGAAGCAATTAATTGACCTTGCAATTCTCAGTGAAGCTGCAGTATGCCTTCTCCACATGCAGAGCATAGCCTAAGTCACATACACTACACTCCAATTTTAATAAGAGAAATGACTTTTATTGGCTGGAATGCCTTTTGGCTTTCTACAAATGTTTTGTGAGAGTTCTGTCAGGTCAGGTTGGTCAGAAGGCTAAATGGAAACATTATGGTTTCTTTTTTTCAAAGAAAATCATATAAATGAAACACAATTTGGATGCTATTACACAGTGAATAAATACCATCATGTCTGGCTCGGTTCACAAGGGTTTTATGCTGCAATTGTACTGTAAAAAGTTGACAACGGGACGTAACCGTGGCCCATATTTCTCAGCGTCTCAGGCTGGGAAAAGAAACTGGTGATTGTATAGATCGTCTAGGCTGCCCAATTGATAATGTGTGAAGCATCAATGTTTTGCCAAGAAATACAGTTAATACCTTTTTATTAAATTGCTTCAAAGTCTCCGCTATATTATATGAGTCTGGACAGACATGGGTTTAAACTGTGACTAGCCTGGTTGGGGGAGGCATACAACCGTGAGGCAATAATTCCAGGTTTGCAGGTAACTAGCCTTTTCCAAAATTAGGGCTGGATACAGAATTCAATAAGTTTGAGGCACCGACCGGTATTGATACTTGATACCACTCCTAAGTATCTAGTATCAAAAAGGCGTCGTCATGAAATTTCACATTCAGGAAGGAGAAGTGCTGCGTTCCAGGCCACCCCAACTCGTGTTTTCACAACCTTTTTTACGGCAGTCAAACCAGTAATTTACTACTCGTTAACTCTTAACAGATCGTTGTACTCCCAGGTACAGGTTTTGATTAACGGTGAGAAATGGAAATAAATAGGCAATGTAAAGTAATTCAGCACATTGTAATCAAAACAATACACAAATGATTTTGTACTACTGCAGGTTATGTTTATTAACCCTTGTGTTGTCTTCCCGTCAAAATAGAAAATCAACACTTTTGTTGACACTTTTTTTATAATTTTTTGTTCATTTTCTTACGTTTTTGTCCCTTTTTTCAACACTTTTTTACATTTTTTTTCAATGTTTGTCACTTTTTCGACGTTTTCAACACTACGTAACACTAACTTATTAACTTTAGTTTTACAGTTATTTTGGGAATTTATGGTCAATACATAAGGAAATTATATCTAAGGTTTGAGTTAGAAAAGCAGAAATTAGGACTTATCTAGACTAAAGTTAAAGAAATGTATGTTGATGGATAATCACAGACTGGAATATGTCAACCTTTAAGCAATACTATTTCAAAACCACTTTAATTTTTTTTTCAAATGCTATAAAATTGAATAAGACGCCCCAAAATTCATGAAAGTAGAGATTTGTGCTAGCCAAAGAGCGTTGTGTGGAATCAGTCATCACAAGGGTTAAATGAAGTGCAAAATATGTCACAGACTAAAAGTTGCTAGTATCAGCTAATGCTAGCTAACGTCAATGGTTGGTGGCCGCTAGGTAGAAGGGTTTGTCGTGACTTTGCCTGGAACGCTAGTTAAGCTCAAGTTGTAATTTACGGGCTAAAAACTGTGTTCAGGAATGCAGCATCAGTGAGCCAATAAGCAGGCAGCATGCTTCTAACAAGATCTGATAAACTTTGTGAGTGGATGTCTAATTAAAAAGTCTATATCACACAGAGACGGGGCTCACGTAGTAGATGAAAAACAAATACAAGATTGGGGATAGTTGGCGGATTGCAGATTATCTGTATCTGCGTTTTATTTGCCTGATAACCGAAGTTAATGAATTCAAAAGTGTTCAACTTTGGCTCGGCTACAGCTCAGTCTGTCGCTCTGCTTCTGTTTCACTCACTCACTTTTCAGTTAATGTCCCCCCCCCCCCCCCCCCCCCCCCCCCCCCCCCCCCCCCCCCACACACACACGCTATCTGACGATCTGTTACTGGGAATTTGGTTGAAAGTTTCTCATTTATGAACTGCTTAAAGCAAACAAAGGTTTGTGATGGAGTTTGTAACGTTCCAAAATATAAATTTTGACTTAAAGATTTTCATTTTCTCTGTAAGTGCATATTGGTTATCTATTTCATTAATTTCACACTCTCATTCCCTAATAAAGATTTGTGCCATAATGTTGTAATTTCTTTTTGTTCAAATGGATTTTATAAAATTGGTGTGGGGGAAAAAAAGCATCAGTATCAAAGTCACAGTATTGGTATCTGTACCAGTATCGATACCCAGCCCGATGCAAGACACTGTGATTTTTGATTACAGACCTTTGAAAGTTCTTCTTGGACTAAGAAAAGATAAATAAAGTGCAAAAAGATATATCTCCCCCAGGAACTCGAAAGTGCATCAACTTTAAAGTGTTTCTTTTTGATCCTGTCATGTCTTTCTGCAGAAGCAGCCAGACTCAGAGGAGCAGACAGCCAGGCCCTGACGTCAGCAGCTCCGTCTAATGGAACCCTCCCACTGCTCTGCAGCCTCCCGGTCTCCTGAAGGAACACTGCTGCTGCTCATGCAAAGCAGTCAGTATGCATTGCAGTCTTTTCCAAATGTTTCAGCGCTCTTACGTCCAGTGGATGTGGCCATCTGTCGGCAGCGGCCCGCTGCCCTCTCCCAGGTCTCATTATGTTAGCGTGGCACTGAATATCAAACCAATGCCATACCGCCTGCAGGAGCAACCACACTGGCGCACACTGAGGAACAAAGGTGTGCATGGATGCACACATACACACACACACACACACTCATTTACTCACACTATTTAGCTGTAAGGTCACTCAGTAGAAAAGCAAAGACATACGTATTTTGTTTAAACTGAACTTAAATGAATACGCACCAAACACTGGGTCATTTAATTATAATACATTTATGATACAAACCGTGCCAATGCAATTTAGAAATAGATTTTAAGGACCTTGCTAAAAGTATTGCTATATTGTCCAACTATTAGTATATCTATATCATACACTATATTTAACTGTTATGTTTTAGAAAAATTGCATATTGGAACAATGGCATTAAGGTAGTATTAGTGTGGAAATATGGGCTAAAGCATGCTAATGATGACTACAAACACTACATCAAGATGTTGCAGTGACAGTAGCAGTGGCCTTGACCTTTGACCTGCAGAAGTTCAACCTTGAGTCCAAGTGGATGTTTGTGCCAGATTTTAAAAAAATCTCCTCTCAGGGGTCCTGAGACATTGCCTTCATAAGAATGGGACAGATGGAAAGACAACTGAAAAACATAACGCCTTTGGCCACAGTCTTTTAGCCGCCCCAGTGGAATACAAATATGCTAATTTGACATATTCTCACTCCCAGCATGTCAAAAGACAACACTTGGTCAGGTGCCCTTGGCATTTGTTACTGACACAAAAAGTTGACTTTAGCATCTATCTAGCCCTTTGGCCAAGTCCCGATATGACGGTGCAACTTTTTGGGTCAATTTAACTGATATGTGGCACAGAAACGGGACAGTTAAGTGGACCTTGAGTGAAGATTAGTATTTCTTTAATATGTCCTAAGAGTGTTAAAGTTACATTAACAGTGCAATGTACCAACTTGCGGAATAAAAGTCTGGAATTACAAAGCAAAGCTAAAATGATAAAAAGATCTGAGGACCAGGTAACCATAGTCCTCAGATTGGACCAGATATTCCCCCCCTAGGCTAGCTGTCTGGATTTCCCCTGCAGAGATCTGAGGACCAGGTAACCATAGTCCTCAGATGGACAGTAGTCTAGCTAGCTTTCTGGATTTACCCTGCAGAGACCTAGGACCGGTAATCATAGCCCTCAGATTGGACAGATAGTCTAGCTAGCTGTCTGATTTACCCTGCAGAGATCTGAGGACCAGGTAACCATAGTCCTCAGATTGGACAGATAGTCTAGCTAGCTGTCTGGATTACCCTGCAGAGATCTGAGGACCAGGTAACCATGTCCTCAGATTGGACAGATAGTCTAGCTAGCTGTCTGGATTTACCCTGCAGAGATCTGAGGACCAGGTAACCATAGTCCTCAGATTGGACAGATAGTCCAGCTAGCTGTCTGGATTTACCCTGCAGAGATCTGAGGACCAGCTAACCATAGTCCTCAGAAATCCACCAGAGGTTAGAACGCCAACACAAAGAAAGCCCAAGGTAACGGATTTCCAGCCTAAATGAGTGAAATCTGGCAACGGAGCAACCCCGGAAGTGGAACGTTGTGGATAAAGACTTGGTGCATGGACAAACTGAGTTAAGATTTCAGTTCAGAGTTCTTTATTGTCCCTTGAGGACAAATGTTATTTGCAGTTGGATGTGCAAATAACAAATAGGGTTAAATAAAATTCCTATGAGGTTGTCTGGAAAAGTGATTTCTAAAAGTGACACTAATAAAAACAGTGCATTCAAGAGTTGGGAAAGTTGACAGTTTTTGTTTATAGTTACACTAAGCAACCACAATTTGTAGTTTTTACATTTCTGTTTATTGATTATACAAAAATAATACAGTGTGGCAAATAGTGAGTTTTAGAGGTGTTAGTAGGTGTATTTCCTAGGTGAACTTTAGACAGGCCAGCTGTTTCCCCCTGCTCCCAGTCTTTATGCTAAGCTAGGCTAATGGCCAACTGGCTCTGTCTACTTCACACACAGACAGGAGAGTCAAATCAATTGTCTTATCCAACCATTGGCAAGAAAGTTCCAAAGGATTTTTTCTCTGCATACACATGTTGTGTCAATTTGAAGCTAGAATTCTGATGATAATATTATTCGCCTCTTTGTGTTTGTCTGGCAACCTGTCCTCGGTGTGTGTCATAATGGTGAACAGGATAAAAAACACACACACACACACCTGTCCCCCAATTTGTTTATCATGATTTATCCTTGTTGTGAGCAAATTTACAGCCATTAGAGTGCCATTAGTTAGCCAAAGTGCAATTTAAGCAGTGGTCTGTCTCAGAAAATAAATTAATCTTTTGAATCTTTGAACAGACGGCATTTTATTTTGACAGCTTGATTTTTAACCTTCAGCAGAAATTTGTTTGTTGACGGGTTGAGAGAAATGCACTCAGCCAGCAGATGTGTTGTGCTAAAGGCTAATTTGTGTATGAAATGTGCCGTCTCAATGCCAGTGTGTATCTGTATCCACAAAATGTGGCTACACATGCCACAGCGGAACCCAACTCTGTCCACAGTACCACTGTGCCTGTAAAACACCAGAATGAGCTGATTCTTTTGACCTGCAGATCCTAATGGAGCCAGGGTAAAGGCCTCAGGCACACAATATAATCAATATGCATGCTAAATATGCATGCTAGGCCAAATGGAACAAATATATTGGATGAGTGAGCTGAGGAGGTCACACACGGTAGACTGCTGGAGGGTGTTTGTGTGTTGGTGTGCATATGCCTGTGTACATATATTCTGTAGGTTGAATTATAATTATACTGGGCGGCTTTGCATATAAACGGTCATGCAAATGTTTTTATCTTATACATGGCCCTGCATTGCCATCTCCTCAGCGCTGTGGACCAAAGTCTGGCTAAACCACAAAAACATTCAGGGATAAGAGATAAAAACTGATCTGGGTTTTGGCATTTCTTCAACGATCTGGGTTTTTGCGTTTCTTCACAATCGTCTTGCAACGGCGGACTGCAAGACAGTCTCGGTAAGGAACTTGTTTTGGTGGAACATTTGCAACCCACAAAAGGAAACACTACATACAATATTAAATGATGTTAACTGTTTACGCAATACAGTAACATGAGCTATTAATATCAGCTAGATACATGGTTAAACGTAATTTGCTCTTACCAGTGGATTGCTGTGTGTGCTTTGCCCAAAGCAATCCAGCCAATCGGTCCCAAAACGTCCCAGTTAAGAAGACATGGAGTGAACATATTCCGGTATAATCTTAACAATTATTCCCCCAAAAAGAACCAAGCAGGTCTGCCAAATTGCACAATCCAAATTGTCTTCAAAACTTGCCATTTAGCTTGCTAGCTCAAAGGTTGTTTTGTTTCCCGTAGCGAAGGGATTTTGAGAACAGCAACACACAGAGGGCCAAGTCTCTCAGGCTTTATCCTGGAAATGTACTTTCATTGATCGAGAATATTTATATCTAAATCTGCACCCGTGTTATTGACATTACAGTAAGTAGTTATGTACGACGAGCTTCAGCCTAAGTCCTCCTGACTACTCAACCACATAGGCAGAATTTCAGGGCAGCATATATTTCGGACAAACATACAGCCTTTGGATAACAGATTTATTTGCAGACTAATCCCCAATTCACTTGAGAGACGTTTGAGAAGCTCTGTCTCTCCAGGCAATAACATCAAGGTTAAAGAACTTCCCTGTGTCTCTTGTTGCAGCTCCAAAGTAAATAGTTTGCCGTCCGTCCAATGGACTGCATTATGTCTCCTCTGTAGTGTGGCTGCTGTGTGCGTTCCCGGCACCTCCCTGCAGCTACTAAGTCAGCCGTCTCTGAAGTGTGAAAGCCCGTCTTTGAAAGCACAGGAATTTTCTTTGGAGTTTCCCAAAGACTCCCACAGACTACAGGATTATGATTGCTACCGGTTTGTTTTGCTACACTTTGACATAATGTAACAAGCTAAGCAGCCGCAGGCCAGGCTGAACACAGCAAACTCCACACATGAAAACAGTTTGTGTTCCGAGGTAATATTACTTCAAAATCTGCACCAAACTGGATTTTATTTGTAAAATATATCCTTCATATTTCTCAAACAAATTGAGCACTCCATCCCCAGTTTTGATTCACCTTTGCTACATGTGCTGTAAACTCTGGTGTTGCTTTGTTCTGGTGAGAATGCAAATTACTCTTCCTTGGTTCAATTTGTATGTACAGTCAGCGATCGTGTAGAGTCAGTTATTATTGAGAATTAGAACCCAGACTGGGGGATCCAGGACTCCGATGCAAAGGGTAGTTGTCCCGCATCAGGGGTTCTAATCTGCAAAATTATGATCGGTTAGCTCTACATTATCCAGCATATTATGAGCTTATTACGCCTGCCCTGCCTGGGGACAGTAAGTCACGTTACACTTCCGGGATGGCTCCGGTGCCGCCGGAAATTTCTTCCGGAAGTCCCTCATCTTTGGCCAGATGTCCGTCACCTTCCACTTTCTTTGTGTTGGCGTTTTAACCTCCGGTGGAATCATGAGGACTATGGCTAACTGCTCCTCAGATCTCTGCAGGGTATGATTGTGATTGGTTTAAAGAAATGCCACTAAACCAGAGCACAGTTTTCCCCCTATCCCAGAATGCTGTGTGGACTAGCCAGACCCTCCTCCGCATGATTTGATTGATTTAAAGATGGTTCGCAAGAGTCTCTGAACAAAACTCCGTCGATGGGAAGGGTTTGTTATAGAGAAAAAAAAGAGCGTAGAATGCAGCGATTGACGAATCAGAATCAAGTGGTCATAAATAATTATCTTGTATGAAATTATTCAAAAATAAGCTTCAAATATAGTCTGTGCATATCATGTATAATATATCCCATACATGTATGCAATTTTAGTTTTTCCAACTGAAAGTGAGACTTACTTTGGGAAATCTCTTAAAATAAGGCTTCACACTTAATAATTGCGGTCAAAAATATCAACAGGTTGACATATTGAATGGTGTATGATCACTCAAGACAAATCTATCTGCACAATTGCCAGTTTAGAACTGTTAAAAGACTTTCATTTATCATAGACTTATTTTGCATCCAGCATTATACATAATCATCTTTTTGGTAAAGTTGCATGTTTTAAATCACCGTCTATGGGTAGAAAAAAAATGCAGTTTATTGTGAAACTTGTCAATAATTAGGTCAATTTGTCTGGAACTGTTATAATTTATAAAACATGGCACAATTCTGCTAAATCATGTCGTAAAATACCTACTAAAGAAAGACCTGAAGGTAGAGAGAGACACATACTTGAGGATTAGAGTGTGGACGTGTTATTAACATCCCTGATGAACATTTACTAATTAAAGGGAGTTTTCCACTCTGTCTGTGCAGACATAATCAAACAACCCTCATGTCTACCTTTCACTCCATCCTGAACAGTGGAGGAATATTTACCCATTGTTAACAGTACTACGCCTAATGCCTGTGTGTGGCTGCTTGCCCATTCCATTAGTGTGCTTAAGGAGCAAAGGGCTGTTTTCTCACAAAGGAAATTATCTAAATCCTTGGCCCATAATCACTGGAGTCCAATGAAATTAGTCTAAGAGAGAAAATTGATTGGTTGTTGTTTTTCAGCAACATATGGTTACTTTGTCTTGTTCTGCCTTACAGCTCCTCTTCCAATTTAGAACAACCAATTCCAACAAATCTGCTCACAATATTACTTTTTCTTCTGTTTGTCTTTGCCTATTATTTTCTCTGCATTGTGTTTATACCGAGACATCCGTAAAGAAACTGCGACATATGTGGTGGTGTATAGGTAATAGAAACAAATATTTCTTACTATATAACAGCTTATAATAACAGGTTCTACATGCTCTCACTCAAAATATAGGCCACATTGGACTTGGTAAATTTAAGTGATAGTATATTTTCAACGCTATGTCATAGGTCTAATGCTGGTCAACTCTTTGCTCCTATTTTAAAGGCATACTATGTAGGAGTTTCCCCAAAAAACAATGTATAGACCAACAAAAAATAATTCCTCTCAATCCCCACTTATGAGCCAACAGTAATGTGACAGTGTCTGTATCTACAGAGACCCTGCCCTCTGCCTGGATTTTTTCTTTTCATTTTCCTGTGTGCAGAAGAGAGTTGAGGAGACTTTGGGCCACAGCTCTCTCATTTTGCTATGCCCCTGGGAGTTTACATATTACCAAAAGATATTATGCATATATAATATGTAACTTTTCTGCCTTTTTTTTTCTATAAACGAATATCCGTATGGCACAAATTTTGTGTACTTACATTATCTAAAATTATAAATCATCCAACATTTTCAACAATGTTTTCCAACAACTATTTTATCCCAAAACACAGAGCACTTCCAGGAGTGTTCAGGTGCCACCGGAAATTACGCCGGACATCCTTTATTTCGGACCAATGTCCGTCACCTTCCACTTTCTTTGTGTCTGCATTATAAATTCAGGAGGATTATGGTTACCTGGTATTCTCTGCAGGGTAAATCCAGACAGCTAGCTAGACTATCTGTCCAATCTGAGGACTATGGTTACCTGGTTCATCTGCAGGGTAAATCCAGACAGCTAGCTAGACATCTGTCCAATCTGAGGACTATGGTTACCTGGTCCTCAGATCTCGGCAGGGTAAATCCAGACCCTAGCTAGACTATCTGTCCATCTGGGACTATGTACCTGGTCCTCAGATCTCTGCAGGGTAAATCCAACAGCTAGCTAGACTATCTGTCCAATCTGAGGACTATGGTTACCTGGTCCTCAGATCTCTGCAGGTAAATCCAGACAGCTAGCTAGACTTTCTGTCCAATCTGAGGACTATGGTTACCTGGTCCCCAGATCTCTGCAGGGTAAATCCAGACAGCTAGCTAACTATCTGTCCAATCTGAGGACTATGGTTACCTGGTCCTCAGATCTCTGCAGGGTAAATCCAGACAGCTAGCTAACTATCTGTCCAATCTGAGGACTATGGTTACCTGGTCCTCAGATCTCTGCAGGGTAATCCAGACAGCTAGCTAGACTATCTTCCAATCTGAGGACTATGGTTACCTGGTCCTCAGACTCTGCAGGGTAAATCCAGACAGCTAGCTAGACTATCTTCCAATCTGAGGACTATGGTTACCTGGTCCTCAGGTCTCTCAGGGTAAATCCAGACAGCTAGCTAGACTATCTGTCCAATCTGAGGACTATGGTTACCTGGTCCCAGATCTCTGCAGGTAATCCAACAGCTAGCTAGACTTCTGTCCAATCTGAGGACTATGGTTACCTGGTCCCCAGATCTCTGCAGGTAAATCCAGACAGCGCTAGCTAGACTATCTGTCCAATCTGAGTTTCTTCTGACAACTCAAACTACTTCTGACTACCACATGTTCCACCAAAACAACTTCCTTCCTGAGACTATTTTGCAGAGACACCGTGGCTCAGTCCGGCGCTTAACAATTGGGATTGATTTAAAGTAATGCCAATAAACCAGAGTCCATTTTTCTCTGGGCTCATTTATGTGACAACGCGACAGTGTGGCCTTTGTTCTGAATGTCAGACCTACAGTACAAACAAGGAAAGAAATAAGCAGACACACACACACACACACACAGAGTCACTCACACACACACACACACACAAAAAAGACAGCAGAACAAGTTGGCGTCATAAGCCTCATACATTGTAAGCTACAGACTATACTACTCATGCAGGAAGGCTGATTTAGGAGAGATTATCTTGGCTTGATAATGACAAAAGCATCCCACTGAAATCAATGGAGCTGATGATGTTACTGCAGCTCAACTAAGTAAATGCATTTAACGCTAACCAAAGCTCTTTTTAAGTCAATACACACACTCTCCCCACTGAGGTCTGGCAACATCTTTCGATTATACAAATTTGAAGAAGGAAAAAAACAGGAGGGAGAAAGAAAAACAGGACTCGGAAGATGAGTGCTTCGCTGCTCAATTCAGCTGGTCACGTCGATTAAGATGTGAACTTCTACAATTCCAGCAGTTCACATCCAGCTCCAGGGCCTTATCTGAAATTAAAAAAGTCCCCTTCTCCCCGGCTTTGAAGTTTTTCTAAGCCACTCAAACAGTTCCATTCGCAGAATGTGGAAGCTAAAGGAGGCTTTGATTTTCGGAGTCGGCTTTGCCTGTCACTTTGTGTTACATGCTGGCTGATCTAAAGGCTAAAACGGGGCAACATTGACATGCTGTCAGCCTTTCCCACCCCTGTGTTTCAACGTCTGATTCCCCCATTATTGACTGTTGCACAGCCCAAATGATTGGCAAACAGTGCCAGGCTTGGGTTAATAAACAACATTACAGAAATAAATGAGACATGGTATTGCTTAAATGTTTCATTGTATGGATTCATGTCTTTTCATTGAATGGACGACCGGTGGTTTTGAATGTGATTTGTTTTTTTTGTTTTTTACTTGTATTAATGTTTGAGCACATGAGAAACAATAGAGAGCTCCACTTTGAAGCTGTTTCCACAATTATACAAATTAATATGTCTTCAATATGATTTGCAACAACCTGGCTGGCTTGAAAATCTCTGTTGATCTAGAGTTCATATTGATATATATATTATTATATATATATATATATATCAGCCTGTTCTTATGAACCAAATGTTTGAAAAGCTACAAAATGTTAAGCGCTGTAATTCGTATGATTTTCACGTTTCTTTCTTGCCGTATTCACCACATTGGGAGGAGGTTGGGGTGGATGGGTGGATGGATGGGTAGGTGGATGGATGGGAGGGTGGATCTGTGGATGGACAGTTGGATGGATGGATGGATGGATGGGTGGGTGGGTAAATGGACGGTAGGATGGATGGGTGGGTGGGTGGACGGGTGAATGGGTGGACGGATGGATGGGTAGGTGGGTGGGTGGTTGGATCCGTGGATGGATGGATGGCGTGGACGGATGGATGGGTGGTGGGGGATCAGTGGGCGGGTGGGTGGATCTGTGAATGGATAGTTGGATGAATGGGTTGGGTGGATTGGTTCTTGGACGGTCGGATGGATGGGTGGATGGACGGGTGGAAGGGTGGACGGATTGATGGGTGGCTGGGTGGAACGGTGGATGGATGAATGGATGGTCGAATGGATGGGTGGACGGATGGGTGGATGGATGGATAGATGGACGGGTGGGTGGATGGATGGGTGGATGGGTGGACGTTGAAACACTGGACTTTCAAGCCAGATGGCAGAGTTCGTTTCTGTGGGAAAATCAAAAATGTCCACTCAGGAAATGCTTGATCCTTGAGAGTGTTTTAATCCAATCTGCGATCTTTTAACGGTGCCTAAACGTATTTTTTGTTTCCGCGTAACGTTCACTTTTTTCTAGCCTAAACATAACCACAATGTCCACCGTGCTCTGTTCTATTCTTGGGTAACTGAACGACCAACTACCGTTGACCTGACGGAGCACCCTGCAGAGCATTGTAGCCGGTGTTGCAGAGCTCTGTAGCAGGTACACACATCTACTAACTGCCCCGGTTCTGGCTGAGCTGTGACGGAAGTCTGTAGCAATGTCACGTGACCAGCCGGCCGTCTCCCAGTTTTAAGAAACAGTATATATGCATTAACAATACAGAAAGTATCAAGCAACATATTTTAGTTTAGTATTCTAGTTTTTAGTAATTAAAATGTGATGCAAACCTGATATCAGAGACATTACAGGGAAGGCAAAAAATAACCACAAAAATAGATTTTACAGTTAAAGATAAGGGAAGTCATCCTTTTCTCAGTTTACTAACATTAAATATTATTTCATGTTAAAGCCCTATGAGAAGAATTCAATAACACTATTTAGATTTCCCAGTCTATATAACTAGCAACTTCCATTATGTGCATTGGATTGTAGAGTATTTAACATTTATTTTTTATGATACAACTAAAAATAGCTTGGTAGTTAGTTTTGAGAAGGAAACAGATTGCTTGGCAACACACAAAAACACAAACCATACATATTTTTTAATTGTTGGATTTCTGTAAACAACATCCCAGAGTACGGTCTAGACCTGCTCTTTTATGAAAAGCGCTGTGAGATAACTGCTGTTGTGAATAATTGAATTGAATATTGTCACAAAAAGGAAAGTGGCATCAAAGCACAGGCCACACTATTTCATGAGAGAAACAAACCCAGACAAAAGAAGTATTCATGGCATAAGCCAGAAAACAGGAGGAGCGAGGCGATGTGGACATGAAGCAGTGCTCTGAGTGGTCAAAGAGGTCAGAGCTGTGCATTTGTCTCAGCCTCGCTGTGGGACTGACTCAGTCACAAACAAACAGACTGAACATGAAGGCGAGGTGTAGATCAGCTCCCAGCAGCCCTTGCACTGAGACCAGCAGCTGCGGACACAACACACAGCAGACATGTACAGTCAGTCAGTCACAAACACTGTCTGCAGAGGGCCACCATTGCAGGTTTGATACAGGTAGTTCTCCTATCACGTAGCTACGTGCACAAGCTGCACAAAAATGAGATAGCTCCACGTCCCAACCAACTCTTTAGATTTCTTTTCTCTCAGTACATTCAGATTCATAGTTCCAATAATCTTTGAAATAGTTAAAAGTCACAACTATTTTGTAAGCAATTGAACTACATCCTTTTCGTCATAGCAGAAGTGGATGACATTAAAAAACTAAAACCATCCTGCATTTAACGGCGCATACAGTGTGATCATGTGACAAATGTAACCTTTAAATCTTGAATCTACAATACATCGTAGCAACCAAACTGGTATCTCCAGAAAATACCAGCAGCTTTTACCACAACATTTACAGTTCATTTCAAAACCTGTTGATTAGAGCATGGTTTATCCATTTTTAATTAATTACAGTGATACAAATTAGTCTTGTAAATGTCTTAACACGAATAAATTTATGAATTAATGAATGATATCTTTATTTTGAACAAGTGTTTTGGGTCTAGGGTCTTTTGAAAAAAAAACAAAAAACAGTAGACCTATACCCTCAGTCTTCACCCTAACTAAATCTCAGTCCAACAATAGACATGAAAGAGACCATTTCATACATTACAAAAGAATTACTCCAATTTAAGTTCTTCTGACATGTGGATGTCCAGATGCTGCACATTAAAACATTTTATCAGCAGAGGTATTGCTGTGCATTCAAAGACTGTTTGACATCATGTCGACACCCAAATTGCGCGATATTCTCTTAATGATGATTCTGTTGGAGAGATTTCACTCTTTATCCATAAAGGGCGGAAACCATCCAAAAACACAAGGACGAAAGACTCACTAATTAATGTTATTGGCTGTATTTTGGCTGAGGTGTTCCGCTGTGGCACTTGGCCACTCCCCCAGCATTAGGAGGCGTCACTCGGTGACAGCCTCTCAGCCTGCGTTAGGGGGCAGATTTTAGACATGAATGACAGGGAATTGGTTAAATGAGATATGAAGCATTCTGCTTCTAATGTTTGGAATGTCTCTTTAGGTTTCAAGGGAAATGTTTCTGGCAGTGCCACTTATATCCAACACAAAGTCTAGCCAGACACAGTCATGGGCAGCCGGGCTAAATCCAGACGCCCAGGGTAAACAGCATTTGTAATGGGATATTAGCCTGAGCTGTTCCCTCATTTGGAGTGTCTGTCTCATTTCATGGCTGACATCTGAGAACTGCAGAGGTGTATTTCAGGCAGCGAGCATCCACCTTAACTGACTGGATCTAATCACTCCTGGCATCTGTCAGTCACACTCTGGTGATCTGAGCCAAATGTAGCAGCATCTGGAGAGAGCAGGTGTGGATTTGCAGGTAATGGCCGCAATAAATGAACGTGATGTAACCTTTACCCCACTGGAGAGCCACAAAACCCACTCAGCGGTTGCACAGGACTCTGTAATGTTATTCACAGCTACTCAAACAGACACACTAATGGGCTCTTTAAATTCTCTGACAACAACTGGCACAGGACGTGGATGGGCCCTTTGTTGTCCCATGTGACAGATAATGTCAGAGGTTGGAATTTCTTAATGAATATTTATGAACAAACACCCAGACAATAAAGATTGAGCAATGGAAAAAGTTTGTAGAGAATTCCCAAACCAAGGTACAATGCAGGATAAATTCCCTCGAAAATAGAACATTACACAGTCCATACCACTGATTATCCCTGTCAAATTAAATTAAGCACTGATTAAAAAGACAACAGTTGCTGAAAAGAAAACAAGTCTTTCCAATAAAACACCAAAATACATTGCTTGTATTTACCGATCTGACGCCCTTACAGGCAGGACAGTGTTGATGATACATGCCTTCCAAAACTGTCAAAGTGATTAAGAGAGCTATCGCCATGGAGACTAAGGTCTGGCTACACCACAGATACTTCCAGTATAGGAGGAAAAAAAATGCTCTTTGTTGTTTGCGTTTCTTTTACCCTTGTATGGTATTCGGGTCACATTGACCCATTTGATCCATTTTGCCTTACCTTATTTTCAATGATAAACTTTTATTTCTGACTCACTTCAGAAGATTATTCTGGATATGACCACTTATGTTTTTTCCAAGATAGGAATTATAACGTAGTGGATTTTGAACATGATTCATAACCTTATGACAAAAAACAAATCCCACTTCCATTTTTAATTGTGTTCTAGTAGAGACTGATTGCATTCCATAAAACAAATGTTCTCTCACTTGTTTGAAATTGAGATAAAGACAATATTTGATAATAGATTATGAAGTAAAATTTTATTTCAGAATAGTTTTTAAAACCCCAAATAAGTCCCGAGTCAATTTGACAAGAGGGATACAAGGAGGTCCTGAAAGTGAAGACGATACAAGGGATAAACCAATCACAATCGTCTTACGCACTGAGGTCCGGGTCCGGGCACAAAGACAAAATAGTCTCGGGAAGGAACTTGTTTTGTTGGAACATTTGCACCTGAGAAAGGACACGCAACATACAAAACTAAATGAAGTTTGCTGTTGACACAATGCAGTAACCTGAGCTATTTAAATGAGCTGATCCAAGGTTAAACTCAACAGTGCATCGCCGTGTGTACTTTGTCTACAGCAATCCCACCAATCAGTCCAGAAACGTCCCAGTTAGGAGAGTAAAGGCCATAAACATATTCTTTGTAAGTCTTTACAATCATTCCCCAAAAGAACCAATGATCAACACTGGCCATTTTCAGTGTGTAGCTTGTTAGCTTAAAGTTTATTGTTGCTTCCCGAAAAAACTGTTTGAGAAGGATGTCATGGCAATGATCCTGCAAATGGACTACCGTTGATCTAGACTACTGAATTTTGAGTAAACTGTTTCCCAATCTGAAACTAGTGGTTAAGGTTTGGTTCGATTTCGGCACAAAAACAGCTAGCTGAAAGTGTAGACAGTGGTTAAAAGTTTTAGATGTTTTATCAAAACGAGGTGTGGATGCTGAAATACTAATGTTCTTGTTTTTGGGAGGAGTAAAAAGAAGAAAAAACATGAGCAGACAGGTTGTAAACAAAAACACTGGTGTTGAACAAATTGAATTCAAAGAGAAAATGGCGCCCGGCAAAATTATTATTATTATTATTATTATTATTATTATTCCCCAAACTGTCCTATCTCATATTGTCCTTATGTTTTTTTCTGTTAGACTTTGTTTGAGTTATCTTCACAATTACTTTTCTAAGTGCAATGTTTTCTTAAATGATGGACCAAACTCCCAAAATAAGATCCGAGAGTTGAAATAAGCCATCGTTATTTGGATAAACAAATTAATAACGTTAACAAGAAATACAAGCTATACATAATTATGATTAAGAATAGTTATTTATTTGGGATATGAATTGTTTTATCTGTCACATTCAAAAATAGTCAAACTATTTCTCCTCTCTTTGTCTTTCAGCTGTATTTATTCCTCTAATCTCCATCCTTGTCTCCTGAATTTTACAAGTGTTCCTGCTGGGACAATCAATCCTTAATCACCCTTCCCTACTGCAGCCAGTGAGACAACTCAATCGGCACTAAAATATGCTAATCTTATTCCTCAGATGATTACACCATGGAGTCAACATTGATCTTCCATGACCTCCGAAAAACATCGCCCCTCAAGTCAAAAAGACTGATGGTGATGCGTGTTTTTGTGTGTGGCTGAACTGCTGCGATCTATTTGAGAGCGATAAGACACTGGACAGGCATGATAAAGGCTTGACGCTGTAGACCAGTATTTGGGTAAAGATTCAGTCAGGATGGAGATGCATTTAGATCATCATGGGACTTTAATAATGTAAAACAATATCTACTTGTTTACAGTGTGCGTGGGTCTTAAGATATGGGATTGTTTAGGACTGTATTCATTTAACATTATTTTAACTGGGAAAGGTCCCATTAAGATAAAAAAAAACAAAGATTCAATGGAGTCCTGCATTGCCAAGACAGGCAGCAGCATAAGATACAAACACAAGACTGAAGAATAGACACTACTACAATATATAGTATTGCAAGGAATAAAGTGCATACAAGCCACGCTTTCAAAATATCTAAATATAATAATACCAACACCCCAACGGCCATAAATCAGAATGCTTTGGTATTTTTAAGAGTTAATCTTCTCAACTTCTGTGCTGGTTACTTTAGGAGTGACCACTGAAAAGATATTCTGTGACCTATTCTTGCCATCAGAAAATAACATAAGTTTTGTCTTTTCAGCATTGAGAACAAGTTTATTTAAGAAAGGGTGTTATGGAGAACAGTAAAAGCAAGTTTGCAAGTGATGAGCGGCTTCAGCAAAGGTTTACACACATCAGCAGTAACTAACTGTAACGTCAGCATAAAAATAAAAAATAATAATCTGTCATGTTGACCCAAATAATTTATGTAAAAAGGAAATAGAAGTGGGTCAAGCACAGAGCCCTGTGGAACACCCTTGCTGGTAGACAGAACATAAGAGCAATTACCATCATGTTTGAGGTAACAGTGAAGTTGTTGGAGAGTTCTATGTTAAAAAAAGCCTTATGTAATCAATAAAACAAGATGCACCATGTTTTATGGAGTACCAAGGACATGTCATTTATCAACTTCAAATATGTCGTAATGGTGCTATGATTTTTCCTAAACCCTGACTGAGATTTAGATAGAATACAATTTGAATACTCAAAAGTTGCTCACTTACAGTATCAAATCTTCAAGGATTCTGGACAGAATAGACAAAGGATCTTGAACAGTTTAGAACATTTTGACATAGACCTGTACTTATTTAAAACCATTGGGACAAAAAATGCAGATTTCCAAATCTTTGGGATTTCCTTGTTTACGACTGTTAGGCTAAAATATATGAAAGAGGCTCTACAATAAAATCAGCTGCCAGTTTTAAAAATTAGGGCTCAGTAAGATCCAACCCATCTGCCATTCCTGTGTACAGAGCTTTCAGTGTGTTATGTACTTTCTGCATAGTAAAAGGTAAAACCTAAATGGTAGAGCACCATTCATATTCATCCAAGATGGCAGCCAAGCCACACCGAGGTGTGGATCTCAGTGTTTGAGATCTCAGGATTTTAGGTATTTCTTGTGATGTTTTATGTCTTTTAAACTCAAATGAGTATACTCCCGAAAAACAAGACATTCTCCTCTATACTGGGATTATTTTAATTGCGGATGAGACTGAATTTGAACTTAAAACCTGGACATTCACCATCTGGTAGCCCTGCTTGCTGGCAACCACCTGGATGCCTGGCTAGTAGCCTGCTACAGGTAGCCCTGCTTGTTAACCTGCTGCTTGTCACCACCTGCATGTCCTGCTGCCAGCCTGCTACTGGTATCCCTGCTGCTAGCCTGCTGTCAGTAACTCTTCTTCTAGCCACCACCTGGTTGCCCTGTGGCTAGCCTGCTGCTGGTAGCCCTGCTTGCTAGCCGCCTCCTGGATGCCCTGCTGCTACCCTGCTACTGGTAGCCCTGTTGCTAGTCTGCTGTCAGTAGCCCTGCTTCTTAGCCTGCTGCTGATAGCCCGACTTGCTAGTGCTATACATCACTCAACACTAGCCACCACCTGGATGCCCTGCTGCTAGCTTGTTGCTGGTAGCCCTGCTTGCTAGCCACCTCCTGGATGCCCTGCTGCTACCCTGCTACTGGTAGCCCTCTCCCTGTTTCCTAGCCTACTGTGGATAGCCCTGCTTGCTAGCCACCACCTGGGTGCCCAGCTGCTAGCCTGCTGCTGGTAGCCCTGCTTGCTAACCACCTCCTGGATGCCCTGCTGCTACTTTGCTACTGGTAGCTTTGCTTGTTAACTTCCATGCGGGTAGCCCTGCTTGCTAGCCACCACCTGATGCCCTGCTGCTACCCCACTGTAGCCACTCATCTTGATGTCCCTGCTCCTAGCTGTCTTTCTAGCCACCACCATGTGCTGCTGCTAGTCCCCTCTAGCCCCACTGGTGCCCAGCTGTTGCTAGCCTGCTACTGTAGCCCTACTCCCTAGCTTGTGCTATGTCTCTTGCTACTTCACTGGAGCCTCTTGTAGCTGTAGCCTGACTTTTTTGACTCCAAGCTACTGTTCCCCCTGTTTAGGCTGTCTTCAACTAATCTGTGAACTTGACATCATGCATTTGTTTATATTCTTCATACTTATACAGTTCAGCCCTGTAACTAGATGAATTTATATGTCCAAATGAGACACGTATATTAATCAGTTAAACTATGGTCATTTCTCAACTACATCTACAAGTCATTATGAGATATTCGCCAGAAAATCAACCTGTGTAACCAAAAAACTGTTCACAATAATTAAGACTCTGTATCTCCAAATTTACTGCTGGCTAAATGACTATTTTATTGTGTCAGATTACTCTTTTTCTCATTTTAAAGAGGACAGTGGTAATGACAAACATTACCCAGCCAAACAAAAACTGCGGTGTATGATTATGCTTTTATTGATGTTATCTGGTAATCCTGGTCCTGTTCCTGGTCCTCCTAATACTTTGCAAACCTTAGCCACTCCTTCAGATTTCAAAAGCAGACATGGCCTTGGTTTTATACATTAAATGTTAGATGTCCCTAAAATGGATATGATCAATATCTGGGCTAATACAACCAATGCTGATATCATTATTATCTCTGAATTCTGGCTTAAAAAGTCTGTATCTGATGATATTATTTCTATTGAAGGTTATAAAGTTTATAAACTGATCGGTTGGCAAAGGGGGTGGGTTGCATATATGTGAATCTAAGTTCATAACGCTGTAACCCTGTCACTAACTAAAGCTAAACAGTTTGAAATTCTGACCGTGAAAGTGAATATCTCAAAACATTCGGATATTACAGTAGTTGGGTCTATAGACCTCCATCTGCCTCAAGAGTGCTTTCCGATCTATATCCCAAATATTACATGAAATTAATGACTCTGAATTTATCCTTATGGGGATATGAATTGGGACTGGCTTTCTGGGAACTCTGATTGTTTTAAGACTTGTGATGACCTAAATTTAGTGCAACTTATTAATGAACCAACAAAATAAATCCCAAGCAGAAATAAAATCTACTCTCCTTGATTTAATCATAACAAACTCTGTTTATAAATATACTCAACGGCCGTATTTTGTAATGACGTCAGTGACATTGTGCATTCGTGTAAGAAAATACAAAAATTCCCAAGGTAAAATCGCGCATCATCCTAAAAAACATTTTAAAAGTTTTGAACACAGGCTTTCCTGCATGATCTGTATCACAGTGATCTCAGTAGGGTGTCTTTGTTTTCGGATACTGAAATGGCATGGAAATTTTTTCATTCAAATTTTATTTCCATCGTAAATAAACATGTACCAATCAAAAAGTTT
>NC_045738.1:26139384-26140401 GCF_008692095.1 Etheostoma spectabile | reverse complement strand
CGATCAGTGGTAATGACACCCTTGTTCCAGACACCTACAGAGCTAATCTTTTGAGAAATAACTGTGCACAACCAGATTCTCCAATTCCTCTGATGATTGGACTGCATTTCGAACTGTAAGAGAACAAGTGTACTTTGCATGTTAGAAGTCCAAATCGGTTTTATTTGAATTCAGTCACAAACTTAAACACCCTTTAAAGTTTGGAAATCTATTAATCCTTGTCAGTCCACGTGTGACCTCAACCTCCCGACGATCTCATTGGTTCAGATGAAAAAGGACAAAGCAGCTATGCAATCAGTTTAATAAACACGTTATTCAGGCGGGATTCATATTTGATCAAACCGTCCAAAATCTGTCCCAAGTCCTCCATGTGCATCTGAAACTGAAAATGTAAATCGGAATACTTTCATTTATAACCGATTTCATTGTTGAAGTTCATAACCTCTCAGAGACATTACTAAAGTCTGAGGTCCATAGAATCTGGATCCCTTTCTGTTAAAGTGTCAGCTGATTATTAGCTGAGCCTATAGCGCATATTTTGTTAATTTGAGTCTTCTTTCCAACTCCATTCCCAAAAAGTTGTAAAGCAGCCTATGTTCTCCCTCTACCTAAGTACTATAGAACTAAAATTACCGTCCAATATCAAACTCTGTTCTATCAAATCTTGAATCACTTGTGGATATACAGTTTAACACAGTACTTAGCTGACAAAATATTTTCAATATTTTCAGTCAGGTTCAGAGTGGCCATAGCACTATCACGTGCTGCTACATTAGTGACAAATGATATTATTGGGCCTTAGATAAGAAGCAACACTCTGCTTGCATGTATTTGTGTTGATCTTTCATAAGCTTTGATCAGTTGATCATGATTGTTACTGACCAAACGACGTTCAGGACTTTATTCAGGCGGGATTCATATTTGATCAAACCGTCAATAAATCTGTCCCATGTCCATGGGCATCTGAAACTGAAAATGTAAATCGGGAATACTTTCATTTTAAACCGATTTCAGTGT
>NC_045738.1:26137341-26139242 GCF_008692095.1 Etheostoma spectabile | reverse complement strand
CTTTCCAACTCCATTCCCAAAAGTTGGAAAGCAGCCTATGTTCTCCCTCTACATAAAGAACTTAATAATTACCGTCCAATATCAAAACTCTGTTCTATCAAAGATCTTGGAATCACTTGTGGATATACAGTTAAAACAGTACTTAGCTGACAAAAAGGTCTTCCTAATTCGGGTTGCAACTCGTGGCACGTAAACAGCAACCACTTTGAAGAGCGTAGCTGATAGGTCCAGAGCGAACAGAGAGGAGATTACAGAGGTACAGTGGAAGTTGCCAAGTATAGCTTTATAATAAAGAGATACCGTGTTGTTGTCTATGAATTTTAAGTGATGTCCAACCAACTAATCATAAGAATGCAGTGGGGTAGGGACTTTGTATTTGTATGAATCGTAGTGTGCCTGGTAAACTGAATCAACATGACGCAAAGTGGAAGATGCGGCATGCATGTACATATCTCCATAATCAATTACAGACAGAAAAGTAGCTTCCACAAGTTCTGTTTAGCACTAAAAGTAAAACAAGATTTGTTTTTTGAAATAAAAGCCAAGCTCACTTTAAGTTTCTTGACCAAAGCATAATATGTTCATTGAGGAGAGCTTATCATCTATCCATATCCCCAAGGTACTTGTATGAAGACACTCTGTCAATTGATTTCCCATCTAAGGACAAGAGGACATAATTGTCAGGGCTGGTTTCGAGCTTTTGAGAAGACCATAAACTTTTTTGTGTATTTAAAACAGTTTTAGACATAATGTATTTGCAATTCTGAAATGCGTCGAAGCCTGCCTGCTGTGAAATGGTGGAAGCCTGGGTGTAACCACTGTCTATCAGCGTATGAAGTGTAATTATTGATTTGTCTGATGATATCCTATCTAAATCATTTATAAAAATTGAAACAGAATCGGTCCTAGATTGATCCTTTGGGACACCTTTGGTTATCTTAAGAAAATGATTATAACCTTCAGCATAGACACATTGAGTACGATTACAAGATAATTTTCGACCCTGCAACAGCCTTTTCACTTAACAACTGAACGTGTTTGGTCAGTAAAACTCATGATCAACATGAATCAAAGCCTTAGAAAGATCAACAAATAATGCAGCAGAGTGTTGCTTCTTATCTAAGGCCCCAATATATCATTTGTCACTAATGTAGCAGCAGTGATGTGCTGATGGCCACTTCTGAACCTGACTGAAAATTATTGAAATATTTTTGTCCGCTAAGTACTGTTTACACTGTATATCCACCAAAGTGATTCCAAGATCTTTGATAGAACAGAGTTTGATATTGGACGGTAATTCTTAAGTTCTTATGGAGAGGGAGAACATAGGCTGCTTTACAACTTTTGGGAATGGAGTTGGAAAGAGACTACAAATTAAATATGCGCTATAGGCTCAGCAAATAATCAGCTGCACTTTTACAGAAGGGATCCAGATTATCTGACCTGCCGACTTTTTGTGATTAATCTTCTCTGAGAGCTTATGAACTTCTGACACTGAAATCGGGTTAAAACTGAAAGTATTCCGATTACTTTCAGTTTAGATGCCCATGGACATGGGACAGATTTATGACGGTTTGATCAAATATGAATCCCGCCTGAATAAATGCTTTATTAAACTGAGTGGACTATAGCTGCTTTGTCCTTTTATTTCCTGAACCACTGAGAATCTGTCAGGGGGTTTGAGGGTCACCGTGTACTGACAAGGATTAACTGATTCCAAAACTTTCAAGGGTTGTTTAGTTTTCTGTGACTGACTTCAAATAAAACCAGATTGGAGCTTCTAATCAGACAAAGTACACATGTTCTTACAGTCTAACATGCAGTCTCACATAGAGAGTTGGGAATCTGGCTTGTGCCACATTTTATTTATCAAACAGATTAGCTATGAGAGGCAGTCTGAG
>NC_045738.1:26121939-26137316 GCF_008692095.1 Etheostoma spectabile | reverse complement strand
GAAGAACTGCTTTCTATTATTCAGCACCTTGGGGGTGGAATAATCTACAGAAAGTACTTAAGTTAGAAACCCTTATGTCCATTAATGAATTTAAAACTGTTGTAAAGAAGGTTGTGATGGAGACATGTTCTTGTTTTTCTTGAGAGTCTAATTGTGTTTTTTAACATTTTGTACTTTTTTACCTTGAAAATGTAACTTGGTGTTAATGTATGTGTTGTGATTTGGCTGCTACCTTGGCCAGGTCTCTCTTGTAAAAGAGATTCTGAATCTCAATGGGACTTCATGGTTAAATAAAGGATTAATAAAAAATAATAATAATAATAATAATAATAATAATAATAATAATAATAATAATAATTAATATGTACATAAGGACAGGGTTTCACAGGTGCAAGGAAGTATGAATCAAACAGCTTGTTAAAACAACTCAACATATCACATTTGTCATGAACAGCAACAGATTTCTTCATAATGCACGTAGGTAAGGTTTGAGAGATCTCACTCACAGAAATACAGTATATTTTATGGCTCATGACAATGAATAATATTTTTTACTTTCATTCCATTGTTTACTGGTTCTTCAAACTTTGAATGTTTATTTTTATATAATTATATAATAATAGGTCAACTTATTGATGTGTCAATGTATACTTATGTGACCACAACATTATTTTAAAATGTGTTTGTTGCCATGTACCAAGTCTTTTCTATAAAATCCTTAATGCAAAAATTGCAATCTCTTGGTAGCAATAATGGGACTTTTACACATGACAAGGTCCCACTATTGGGGTAATTAGAAACAAAAAGGCAAGTATAATTTTGTTAAAATAATATTTTTGGCTAACATCACCCGTTTTTCTTTTCCTCGTGGTCATCAGTCTGTCCATCTTTAACGTTACATAACCTTTCCTTTGCAAATCAATCTGACATGAAAATAGGGCAATGTTCAGTATTTATCTTATTATTTACCATGTCACAAAAATAACCCCAACAACAATAAATGTCATCTTACAAATAAGTTTTGTGTGTGAATCCAAAGCCTGATGTATCTTATTACTCTGTGATACACAGCTCCAAAAACTGTTACAACACATCAGTGAGCCACTCTGTTGCACTGCATATTTTCATAAACAGACACACTTCAGTTCATCTTTACTCAATCCCACATCCACGGGTCCTGCTGCCATACTGTAAGTACTCACTAGAGCAGCTATTGTAAATGAATCCACTGCTGAAAATAGTCCGCAGCAAATGCAGTATTTCCTCCTGTTAGAGTAATGTTTGCTATAAACTACAGTGACCAGCTGTTTTATGAAATTACTTAGCCTTTACAATATACATGCACATATGCCAGTACATATATATTGCTATAATGGGCTTGGCCCTGAGGGCCACAGACGTCAGAAAGTATCGAGGGACGGACTAACACATTGTCGGTTTAGTTCTATTCATGGAATTTGTTAACAATAATAATAAAAAAATACAGCCAATATAATATTGCAACCCTTGTTATTGAATCTGATAGCCTTGCTAGTATCAGTCACTGATGTTTCTTTATTGTTACCAAATGAATCAGATTCAACACTTTTCACATTATACATTTAATGGATACGTAATGCAATGATACAGTTAATAATGCTATTAGTTAGTAAGTCAAGTGAGGGTGGTTCTCAAGAAAAGCTCAGGAGTGTCTAAAATGGACAGTGTTCATCCTCAGGGAAGCATGAATTTTATCAGTAAATCAATTGGCACTGCATTTTGATATTCCTTATGTATGTGTAAGGTTTGATGTTGGAGCTGGAGGAAATGTACAGAAGTCACCAAATGCATTGGTTCTTCCTCCTATGGCTTGCATGAATTTCCAGAGCAAATCTCACTGATATACCTTGTATTGAAGCAATGTGTTTGTCAATGTAAAATCTTGACCTGACAATTGCACTAGAAAAGAGAGGCCGTCCATTCAGTAATGTGATTAGACGTTATCCTCTGCTTAAATATCCCTGTCTAATTTAATCAATGACCATGAGACTGACATCCATTGCCAGGCCTCATCTTTAGCAAAGCAAAAACCTGAATAAAAGACTTGAAAAAGAAAAATGAATTAAACATGTCTTATCAGATTTTTTTCAGCCTGTGTTCGTAAAGGAGGACAGCGCTGACTGGCTCATATCCATAATGTACTACTATGACTTTATCAATATAGGACGCAGTTCTTTTATGTGTTTTTATCCGTGTGTCTCTGTTGACAGGAATACATTTCTATATGCACTTAAAATATGTCAGGATTTAGTTTCTGTGTTTTATATTAACAAACAATATATTGCATAATACTACAATACACACTATTACATCCCGATAGCATTCCCTACATGGCATGACCTACTTTAACTCACCACTGGCAACATATGCAAAGATTTCTCTCTATGAACTGCATGTAGCCCTTGGCCTCTTGCATGCTCATATATTGCTCCAGCAGTTAAATTGAACTAGGGATGAATTAGTTCTACAATCTAATAGACTTACCCTGCAGGGGCTGAGATGTCTGAATGAGGGAGAGTTGGTGAACTAGCCTTGAGTCCTGCAATTAGGACGCATCCAACACATCTGAACCTGTTTTACCCAAAACCTGTCCTTTAGCTAAATAAAAGTGATATTTGTGCTTTGGCTGCTCAAAAAACATCTTAGCTTGAATATATACAGAATATAATGATTGGCCCCAAACTACTGCTAATCAGATCTATTTATGTGTGCATGGTCGGCACCATGGACAGCACCTGTTGATGTCCGGGCTCACTCTAGATGGCAGTATGACTCAAGCCAACTTTCCATCTCCATCACTCCCCCTCTACCCCTCCTCCTCTCCCTGTTGCAGCCCAGCCCAGTTCCCCTTTGCGTGGAAGCTGCTCCAGCCTCTTTAATGGAATGTCAAGAAAAGGCAGCATTGTGCCTGCCTGTTTGAAATACAGAGCGAGTTTAAACAATCTGCTCCCCCCCCCACCCATAACAACCCCCCACCCCCACCCCGTTCAAAAAGCTGCAGCGGTCCTACGAATCCGAGGGTGTTCTCACTTCACATTCAGTAACTCCGATAAACTCGCTGCTACTCAGTGCTGCAACATTGTTACTTCTTCCTAAAGGGCTGACAAGCAGGTTGCTCTCTGGAAATCTGTTGTGTTGTTGGACTTAAATTAGCCGCATTTGGTAAACACTGCTTAGCAAACACAGAGTGCACAGTGCCTATAGTGTTCATTGATAACGCACATTCAACGTGTTCTTGCTCACATACAATTTCTGTGTGTTCAGAAAAATAGATCTTGGTGTCACTTGCTGTTTCTCATCTCGTCCATCACTTTCCATCACTGTGCCCTTGCCTCAGAGGACGCCGATTTTTGGTGTGATTGAGTGTGACGTAACATACTAGAACTGTCATTGGACTGAGAAATGTGCTTTTATATGACAAATTTAAGGAAACAATTAGGCTTCAATCTGGTTCTGTGTACAGGGCACAGGTTTTCCTTTTGTCTGTATCCTTTTTTCACCCTGAAAAGGTAGATCAGTAAGGTCTGAAATGGTTCGGTACTTTAATGCCATGAGATGTTGTTTCATTTTCTCAACCAGTAGAGGAGCATATAATCATCAAACCTGAACTCTAAATAATGAAACTAACAGTCTGTTAGTAGTTTTAAAGAACTTAGTAGCTTGGGTTGAGAAAGACCAGACCTTCACCAAGGCCATGCCCAGTCGCACAATGCTAATGAAAAAATTATAATTCTACTTTGCAGTTTAATCCAAATGTTATTTTACATTGCTAGTAAGGACAGTCAGTATATTTACTAGTCCAGATATTTCATTGTCCTGTAACTCTCGGCCCATTTTCCAGGTCCAGACACCTGAAGATCTCCAGCATGTGTTTAAGGTGCCGCCCTTTCCTGTCTGAAACCTTGATCCTGACGTGATTTGAACACGCAACCTTCTGATCTGGAGTCAGACGCGCTACCGTTGCGCCACAGAGTCTGAAAACCAGTCTACCAAACTGGTGACTAGTCCAACACTGGTGGGGGGAGACCTCGATCAAAAACATTCTGGTAGTAGGTTTAGAATGAGATGTTATGCCCATTTACATGTTCATACTTGTGTTTTGTGATTCTACTAGAGAACTATACGTTCAAATTGTGGTTAGAAAGCCTAACTCTAGAAGACTTGGTGTGTGTATATTTTTTTTATTCTCATTGATTATTGAACATCCACTTTATATTACCTTTATGTCATTACTTATGTATTTCCATAACAGGCTGTATATTTTTACCATTTCAGGGTTATTTTTAGCCACATTGAGTCCAGAGAGAGCGTCAAAAGAGACGTCAAGAATGACGACCCGGAACATCCGGAACCAAGCGTGTCTAAATATGACGCTACAGAGACTTTTAGAATAATAAAAAATGGCAAATGCACCTGACCAAGCGTTGCTTTTTCTAAGCGATGGAAGTGAGAATGTGTTGGAAGAAACAATACCCACATTAACAAATTCCTCCTCCAACAGCCCTCAGTGATCTATCTCTATCACCATCTCCTGGGTTATCTCGGCCATATGGACCACAGGAGGCCGTTTCAGCTGCTGACATTGTCACTGTGACAAGTCCAGGTGGGAGTAAAGCTTAGTCTGTGGCTTCCTGCTGGATCGATGCCGGGCTTTGTGTCTCCCTGGTGTTATCGAGTTTCACATGTGCTGGGCTGCACTGGCTCTATTGTCTGCTTAACTGCCTGCACTCTGCTATGGGTTAATGGAACGGGCTCTGCCGGAGAGCAGCTCTGGCCACTTACTTGGCCTCTCTATATAATAAAATCTCTGGCTACTGGGAGGTGTTTTTTAATATATTTACTGCACTCTGTACTGCATTCCCTAAGGTTCCACTAGGCCCTAATGTTGCACATTTGCAGTTTGTGTGTTATACTTTATGGTTGTTGAATTAATCATTGCATTGAAGCATTGCTATGTGGATGTGGACAATTCTAAATCGATGTAGGGACAGACCATAATCGATCATTGCCTCACTTGGGGATTTTACTGTCGCTCCTTTTTTGTTTTTTTGCCTTTTGTCTGTTATGTTCACAAATGTTTTTCAGGAGTAGATACAATAAAAAGGGGAGTTCATATATCTGCAGCTTTAACTTGTTGATGAATACGATGTGTAGTAATCTATAATAATATGGAAGGGGTGACGCATCGTTATGAAACGTAATGCAATAAAATGCATCGTGATATTGATTTGAATCATTGACAGGATAATTGTAATCCAAGGACATTCACACCCCCAGTGTACAGTCAGAAGGCCGGGAACAGGGCATCATCATTTATGTCAGCTCTGCTGCAGCTTGGATTCATTTACAGTTTTGCAGTTTAGTTTTGTTGGCCTGTAATAACACATACAGATCAGAAGTCAATGTGGACGTAACTGTGGTTTACATTTCAGTGCTTTGACACCAAATGCATTCTTTGGCCACATCTTTCAAAAAGCATGAATTGTTTTCTCCCTCAACCTCAACGCAAAATTCTCTGTATTTACACTTCTAGTTTGCACATGTTTACATAAAACAGTTAAATTTAGCCATGTTAGCGGATGGGATATGGGCCAAACAAATTTATGTAATTCTGGAATTATAGTAGAAAAGATCTGTCATTTTAAAAAACAATCTTGATAAGTAAGGGTTTTATTAGTTATTTCATGCTAAAACATCATAATTCAGTGCTTAACTTCAGCCATGCAATGTACAATCAACTGCAATCAGTGACTGCTTGTAAGAGCCATGCAGCTGGTCCTTGTCTTTCAGAACTCTGTCAATGTCTGTCACTAACAAGAGAGATCGATACCGTGCACAATGTCTGTGAGTGAGTTACTGAGGCTAGGCTTGGTTATGTTCATGAGACTGTAGTCTGTTGACAGGTGAAGAAATGGAAGAGCATCAACAGTCCATGTTCCGTTTTATTTTTCTATGTGTAGCCCTTCAGATAGAGAGAGTTGAAAATATCATTTTGAGCTCGGTGTACATCTCTCATTCCCACGGCGCTGTTTTTCAGAGCTTCTTATCGGGAGACATTTGAAAACACTTTGGAGCCCATTTGGTTTGGAATCTCCGAGGCTGTGTTACAATCTCAAACCGTTGGCAGAACCAACACCCACGCTGGTGTTAAACCGCCTGATTGTCTGTAGTCTCGCTTTGACAGACCTTCCTCCACAGCGCTGCGGATGAAGGTCTGGCTAGTCCATACACGATTCCTGGATTTCTTTAGACCAATTACAGAGCCACGGTGCCTCTTTAAAATAGCCTTTGGTGTAACATTCAGAAGTAGTTTTAGTTGTCAACAGAAAACTCAGATTGGACAGATAGTCTAGCTGTCTGATTTACCCTGCAGATCTGAGGACCAGGTAACCATATTCCTCAGATTGGACAGATAGTCTAGTAGCTGCTGTCTGGATTTACCCTGCAGAGATCTGAGGACCAGGTAACCATAGTCCTCAGATTGGACAGATAGTCTAGCTAGCTGTCTGGATTTACCCTGCAGAATCTGAGGACCAGGTACCATAGTCCTCAGATTGGACAGATAGTCTAGCTAGCTTCTGGATTTACCCTGCAGACCTGAGGACCAGGTAACCATAGTCCTCAGATTGGACTATAGTCTAGCTACTGTCTGGATTTTCCTGCAGATCTGAGGACCAGGTAACCATAGTCCTCAGATTGGACAATAGTCTAGCTACTGTCTGGATTTACCCTGCAGAGATCTGAGGACCAGGTAACCATATCCTCAGATTGGACAGATAGTCTGCTAGCTGTCTGGATTTACCCTGCAGAGACCTGAGGACCAGGTAACCTAGTCCTCAGATTGGACAGATAGTCTAGCTAGCTGTCTGGATTTACCCTGCAGAGCCTGAGGACCAGTAACCCTAGTCCTCAGTTGGACATATAGTCTAGCTAGCTGTCTGGATTTATCCGCAGATCTGAGGACCAGGTAACCATAGTCCCAGATTGGACAGATGTCTAGCTAGCTGTCTGGATTTATCCTGCAGAGACCTGAGGACCAGTAACCATGTCCTCAGATTGGACAGATAGCTAGCTACGTCTGATTTACCCTGCAGATCTGGGACCAGTGTACCCATGTCCTCAGATTGGACAGATAGTCTAGCTAGCTGTCTGGATTTACCCTGCAGAGCCTGAGGACCAGGTAACCATAGTCCCAGATTGGACAGATAGTCTAGCTAGCTGTCTGGTTTACCCTGCAGAGATCTGAGGACCAGGTAACCATGTCCTCAGATGGACAGATAGTCAGCTAGCTGTCTGGATTACCCTCCGAGATCTGAGGACCAGGTAACCTTTGTGTTGTCTTCCCGACCATGCAACGTTTTGTTTTTCTGGGTCAAAATTTAAAATGCAAAACTTATGTTTAACATTTTGGATGACTTTTTCTGATTTTTTTTTTTTCCCTGCATTTTTTTTTAATGTTTCTTTTCACCACATTTCCACCATCCAACATTTTTATCGTGCTTGATCAGGACTACTGACGTCCCTTTTGACATTGTTAGGTTATGGAAAAACTCGTTGGTGGGCTTACGGTTCTGTGACACACAGAAACGCAACGGTTAAGGACTCACACGGGACCGCTCTCCTGGGTGAAACTCCAGTGTTTGACCCATTCACCCCCCCCCCACCAGCCTCCCTATGCAGTATATCCCCCTTACACACTACTCACTAAACCCCGTCCAGATGCTCTCCCCGGTACGTTCTACACACACGCCAAAGGGCATCAGACGTTGACAGCCACTGTCCAAACATTTGTATTTTATGCATTGAGTGAAAATGAGTTGCTATATCTGGTGTATTTTTTCATATTCATACACATATCTATGTGAGTGTTTAAAGTGTCTTGAGTATACACTTGCTGTATCACTGCTTTATCTTTGCCATGAAGGGCAAAAGGTTGAAACTGCAACTGCTGCATTTATTTTCTTGCTTTTGTCAGGTAAATGTCCCTGAGATGGGTAATTGGGACGTTGAACCATTTTTATAGTGTTGCCACTATCATTGTTGAGACCTATTTAGGATTAATACATGTTTTATTTCTGAAACATTGAAGGTGCATTAAGGTACAGAGCCCCGGAGGTGACTTGGAGGGGAAAAAAAAAAATCATGTACTGGGACAAACACTAAACTAGAGATTTTTTTTTCTTCATTTTTTTCCCCCACCATGTCATCGCCGGGGCTCCGCAGTAAGGTCTATTTTTATTCAAGTGTCTTGTTTATAAGGGTTGAAAGGTGTAGTGGGAGTTAAATCGTGTACACATAGGGAGAGTTTTTTATTTGTATACAAGTAGACAACCACACACTAAAAATATATCAGACATATTTATGTAAGCTGTTCATAAGCCCTGTAAGGCAGGCATAGTGTTACATGCAAATTGACGTTTTTCTGTTCTGTCTTTGGAATTTCTAGAAGTCTTTATTTTAACATGAACATGACGGAAAGAAAAGGTTTTAGGTAGTTTTTTTTCAGATACCTGATCTACACAGGGCCCATATAGTGCTGTAGTCGGCCCCATCAAAAGAGTTCCTTCCCGAGGCAATTTAGCAACGGCACCGTTGCTCCGTCCGGCGCTTAGCACCACCAAAGACAATTATGATTGTTTTTTTTTTTAAAAGCCAATAAAACTCTCTAACTGGGTCGTTTTGGGGACTGATTGGTGGGGATTTGCTACGGACAAGATGCACACGGTGAGTACAAATGTAGTGTAACCATGTATCCAGCTAATTTAAATAGCTCACGTTACTGTATTGTGTCAACAGTTAACTTCATTTTATATTGTCTGTGGCTTTTTCTTTAGAGGGATACAAACATTCCACCAAACCAAGTTCCTGCCGAAGACTATTTTGTAGAGCCACTGGTGCTGCATCCGAAGTTTAGCACCGCCCAAGATGACTGTGATTGGGTTCATGAGAATGGGTTGTACCACTTGTTCTATAAGAAAAGTGAAGAGTAAAACATTTTAGAAAGTAAGATCTTGTGTACGCCTTACCATTTTTTGTTAAGCACATAAGGCGTCCATCCAGTCTAATTGTAACAAATCATTTTTTACAAACACATCCTTTCACATATAACATTACATTAACACATAGATTTGACTGGGAATGTTGTTTTCCTTGTTCATGAGGTTTTAACCCTCCCATTTTCCTCGGGTCAAATTTGACCCATTTTCAACAAGTCATGTACTATATATAATATATATCATACATTTGGGTCTTCTTTCATCCAAACTGTCAAAATAATAACGTGGATGGTTCACTACAACGCTCTACACAAGCAAAGTAAAGGCACAATTCACTACTTTCATTGAATTTGGGTGTTTTCTTAAATGTTATAGTATTTGAATGTTGAAAAAAAAGAGTCAAAAATTTTGTAAAAAAAGTTTCAGAAACGCTGCAAAAAACATCTAAAAAACATCAATAAAGCGCTGAAAAGATCTAAAAAAACACTGTAAAAAGTGAAAAAAATGTAGGGGGGGGGGAAACGTCAAGAAAGGCTGGGAAAAGTGACAAATGTCGAAAAAGGACAACTCACATTTTGATCCCGAAAACCAAAAGTTGCGTGGTCGACAGGAAGACCACATAGGGTTAAGGTTTGGCAGAAGGCCATGTGAAGCTTTATTTATGAATGTCTCTGTGACATGATGTGAAAAATGTAACTAATCAAAGCCACTGAAGCTGACAACGTAAGAATAACACCTCAAAAAGAGGAGACTGGAAGGATGTTACCTCCGCAACGTGAAGAGATGATTTATGTTGTTGACATAACGACATAATGTTGCTTACGGGCAACATGTTCCTCACATTCTCCTTGACAATGTGAACAGCTGTTTATTTTTGCCTGGGAGCGTCTGCCCTTGGGGGTGTGTTTCATTTCATTGTTGCTGCAGGCAGGTGTGTCTGTGTCACGCATGATTTATTTAACAGATACAGGACTTCACTAGTGCCACCGCCTGTTACACATGCACCTGAACTAGGATCTGCTGGAAACACATTAATAAACAAAGTCATTAAAAATATATATTTTTTGCAAGATGAGAGCACCTTGTAAATGAGTAATGGTTTGAAACCCAAATGTTCTTAATGAACAAATCCTCAAAAAAAAGTATTTCATAGAATTAAGAAATGTCCTGTGCTGTGAGGTCTAGAAAAGATTGATTTGTAATTATTAAACTGCCACAATAGCGCTGGTCTGGGTTCAGAAGCATTTCATTGCTGTCGCGTAGAATCATTGTGTCTCCATATTTCCTCATTTTAATTTCTTTCATTAACCAATGCTATTTGTTAGCCTTTACGTCTCTCTGTGGGTTTTACAAATATTGAAACAGTGACTATTACGACTCAGGGAGTTTAAGGACCAAAAAGCAGAGAGCCGGCAGGCGTGGGTTGAGGTTGAGGATTTATTAACAAAAAAACAAAGTTCATACCAAACACAAGCAGTCCTGAAAGAAGCAGGCAGTACAAAGTCCAGAATATAGAAGAAAAAAAGAGCAGGATAAAAAAAACGGAACAAGGAGACCACGGGGAACTCCACAAACAACAGTAAAGGTGGCAACAGACAAGAATAATCTGACACAAGACAAGAAAAACACAAAGAATAAATGCACCAGGGAACGAGCACGGGACAGGTGGAACACATTGGACAATCACACAGGCCTAATACTGTATCAGAAGTCTCTTTATATAGACCTTAGTGGTCTCTAATACTGTATCTGAAGTCTCTTTTAAATAGACCTTAGTGGTCCCCTAGTACTGTATCTGAAGTCTCTTTTATATAGACCTTAGTGGTCCCTAATACTGTATCTGAAGTCTCTTTTATATAGACCTTAGTGGTCCCCTAATACTGTATCTGAAGTCTCTTTATATAGACCTTAGTGGTCCCCTAATACTGTATCTGAAGTCTCTTTATATAGACCTTAGTGGTCCCCTAATACTGTATCTGAAGTCTGAAGTCTCTCTCTCTCTCTCTCTCTCTCTCTCTCTCTATATATATATATATATATATATATATATATATATATATATATCTATATCTATATCTATATCATAGCCAGGCTGGGGAGACTCATAATAATGTTAAAAAACCTCATAAAGTGGTATTTCATGCCATGGATCACCTTGTCACTCTGTATCTGTTCATCTTACCTGGTTCCTCCACTCTTCATGTCAACGCCTAGAAACCACCATCTTCTCCCTGCCTGTCCCCTGCTCACCCCCACACCCAGCCTTTGCTCTGGTTAGTGTTCCATAAATAAATCCGGTTCCTTGCTACTCTTTGTCTGCACCTGATTCCACAAGTGCCTCAACACAAATGCCCCAAAAGAAATATTAGAAATAAAGCGGCGGCTAGCAGTTGAAAGTGAAACGCAATTCAGTGTTTGTTGGAAAGAGAAATAGTCAAATTCATTCACATCATACTGCGTGAGTATTCACATCAGGAGTGGACAATAAAGCAATGCTGTGGCTATGTGCTACCCTAGTCTGACACAAGCCATTGATCCAATCGACATAGACCTAATGAGGTTAAAAACCCTCACTTTGTGATCCATAATACTGCATGTCCCTCTCCACAACTTGGTTTCCCCTAATGTTTCACGAAGGAGGTCACCCTTTTCAGTGTGTGTGTGTGTGTGTGTGCATTGGAGAGGGAGAGAAAAGTGAGAAAGAGACTCAAAAGTCAGTGTAAAGAATTTTACACTTTCAGGAAGGGATAAAGGCAAGAATTCAAACAACAGCAAGTGATGTTGCCTTCTGCCACAAAGGGTTAGGGTTAGGGTTCCACAAGGTCTCTCACTGCAGGGGCTGAGTGGATGCGGCTGGTGTTGCTGTGTGTGGGAGAGGAAAGTAAAGTGAGCATATGCTATGTTGTTCTATAATCAGCATAGCTGCGTAGGCGGCGGAGATGAGAAAACTTTGGAGAACAATTCCAGGATGCAACGCGTGCCCTCACATCCACCGGGCCGTCGCTGAGTTTTATGACCGATACGATACAAATGTGGGTACGCAAGGAGGTGGGACTCACTTTATGAGTGATAAGAGTGCGCCGGCTGGCAGAAAAACAGCCATTAACATGGTCCACATTTTGCACAACAGGCTTCGTTGTTGGCTCTGCTTCCCAGTTGTACTGGAGAATTTCCCTGGGTTTGCATTGACACAGTTTTAAATACTAGTCTAGGTAAAATACACTGGCTCCCCAAAAGGGACAGAGAGAGAGAGAGAGGAAGTAAAAGAAAAAGACAAGAGTGTATAGTCTGACGAGGATGACCTAAATTAGACTTTGAGTGAATCAAATGGGTGTTTAATATGTGTTTCCATGCTTGTCTGAAGGGATGTTTGTCCGTGTATGTAAGTGTGTATGTGATCCATGCATGTGTACTTGCATGCATGTGTGTCTGCCAGAGTGTAATGGCGCCAGGCCCTCTAGCTACAGGCTACAATCCAAATGAGATCTGAGGAACTATATGTCAAGCCAGCTATTCATCAAACGTAACAGCAGTAAGAAGCAAGATTGAATGGCGGAGATAGCATCTTCAATCATTGAGTGTAGGAGGCCACTTTGTGGGTTTCATCTCCACAATATATGACATACAGGACTGTCAAGTGAATATGATAATGTCTGAACAGATCTTCTATGGGGGGAGGTGCTGCGGATATTGTGAGTATCAACAAAATAAGCTTCATACAGGAGACGCTTCAGAACACTGCTGCTGATTAAAAGGCGTTCAAGCAACTTCACATCCAGTCATAGTACTGCCAACCCAATCTATTTTCAATTATGTTCATATGGAATGATTTTGCATGAGCAATTACCCCTTTGCGGAAATTTAATGTCGGCCAGAAACATTTATATTAACATAATATATACAAAATCAAAGAATAAGCTCAATCACAACGTTCAGATTCAATACAAAAACTGGTTCTAAGGGGGCAGCTTGGAGCTCACCTGGTAGAGCGTGCGCCCCCTGTGGCCCAGGTTCATATCCGACCCAGGGACCCCTTGCTAAATGTCATGTCTCCTCTCTCCCTCCCCACATTTACTGTCTTTTTCAGCAGTTGTAAATAAAGTAAAAGCCCTAAAAAATAAAAATTGATGTGAAGGATGCATAAGGGTTAGCAATCAATTGTATATGGTTCCAGTGTACGGTGTATCATCAGTTCCCTGGCTTTTTCCAGAGAAAATGTAAAAATGTTACGTAATGAAATTAAATTAAAACGGACCATGAACATTTGAGCCTGGAACACACTGGATTTACAACGGAAGTTGAGACTTTGTAAAAAGCAATGCAGCTTGGACTCCCATTTGGACATTTGATCGAAAAACAAGAATACAGTAAATCTTAAAAGTGACGCTTCCGTCCTAAATATGCTTTTAAATGAAAGTTTGACTCGGGTACCTTCACAACAACCCCCTAGGTTGCATTTTGGTGAGAGTTGCGTTTTGATGTCCAATCTTCCTAAAACACATTTGCTGATTGGCTCTCTCCTCCCAGGATTTCCTCACGTCTTCGCGTGCCTCCTTTGCGGGAGGGACTAAGAAGCGAGGAAGGGATGCAAGTGGAGGAGTAGAGGAGGCAACTTAAGCGACATGAGAAGTGTTTCAGGCAGAGGAGCTGCAGCAATGGAGTATGAGGAAATATTTTTTGACCATCAAAGTATGTAAACCTATTCAAGTAGACCCCAAAAGTACAGATATGACTCTGAAAATAATATAATTAGGGGACATCCATGCTGTATGTAAAACACTAGAATGGTTAACACAAGTGTTCCCTTTAATCATGCCCTAATGCAGTAGATGCATGTAGACTTCCTCTCATAATTTATTTCAGTACGCTTTTAGCAGCTCTGACGAATCTCTCCTGGTCTGGTATCTGTTTATATTGTGCACAAGAGTAAACGTAAGGCTTTATTAAAAACGCCCTCGCCCAGGAGAGCTGCTCCGCCTGTGGATGCTGTATTTCATAATAACAACCAGAAGGGTAAAGTCTTCTTTATATTAAAGCTGAGTCACTCTGCTGCGCCCCGTTTCCTTCCACACCAACCACAGATGTAATGAGAACTGTTTTCCCACAGCCCTACACATTTTCCTATGGATGATACTCTGTGGTCACATTATTGTGTTATTGTGCTGCTCAAGATGCACAAGTTCAAGCAGCAGTGTGTTTCTGAACTGCACTTACCAATAATGTCAAAGCTGTCAGTGTGGGTTATCTTTGTCCCTTTGAGGTTCTGTGGGTGGCACTTCTTCCTCTTCCTGTTCAGTCCCTGTGGCTATGAAGATTCACCTTAATGACGTATATCACAAACCGTCATCATCAAACTCATCACTTCTGGGTTTTTTTCACAAGAAAAGGTCTACTTTGACTGTGTGTTTCACTACAACAGAAAAAGTCATGAAGTGGATATGGATTTATTCATGAAGCCTAGTGTGTTGATTCCAGAATGAAACATGCATTTACTGAAAGCATATTAACTGAAGTTTCACAACAATTGAACATGAAGAAAGTGCATGATAATGTACAAGAATATATGTATTGTATGATCCCATTCACCTGTTGGGTCCCCACATAGAGTTCAGACTGTAAATGGTACATGGACCTCTAAAATCTAATGAATTCCCGTATCTAAACCTAGTCTGTAGCCAAGACGGTCCTCTTCCGGATGTCACTTTTCTTCAGCCAGATGTCCGTGCCCTTGCTCCTTCTTTGTGTTGGTTTTCTAACCTCTGGTGTATTTCTGAGGACTATGGTGACGTGGTCCTCAGGTCTCTGCAGGGTAAATCCAGACAGCTAGCTAGACTACCTGTCCAATCTGAGGACTATGGTTACCTGGTCCTCAGATCTCTGCAGGGTAAATCCAGACAGCTAGCTAGACTATCTGTCCAATCTGAGGACTATGGTTACCTGGTCCTCAGATCTCTGCGGGTAAATCCAGACAGCTAGCTAGACTATCTGTCCAATCTGAGGACTATGGTTACCTGGTCCTCAGATCTCTGCAGGGTAAATCCAGACAGCTAGCTAGACTATCTGTCAATCTGAGGACTAGGTTACCTGGTCTCAGATCTCTGCAGGGAAATCCAGACAGTTAGCTTGACTATCTGTCCAATCTGAGGACTTGGTTACCTGGTCCTCAGATCTCTGCAGGGTAATCCAGACAGCTAGTAGACTATCTGTCCAATCTGAGGACTATGGTTACCTGGTCCTCAGATCTCTTCAGGGTAAATCCAGACAGCTAGCCAGACTATCTGTCCAATCTGAGGACTAGGGTTAGCTGGTCCTCAGGACTCTGCAGGGTAAATCCAGACAGCT
>NC_045738.1:26107378-26121929 GCF_008692095.1 Etheostoma spectabile | reverse complement strand
GACTATCTGTCCAATCTGAGTTTTCTGTTGCTCAACACAGAAAACAACCTTTGAACGTATGCTACTTGTTGAAAAGTGACGCATGTGCAACTCACATCTGCACTTGACTTACAGCGGGGAGTGACAGGCGAGACTCTTGGCATCATATTTAGACGGGCTTAGTCGAGACTCTTGGCATCACCTTTTTATGCTCTGGGTCACTCGCTGTCTGTCATAGGCTCACATTCCACCAAAAAAAGATCCTACCCCAAGGCTTTTTTGCAGCGGCACCGTTGCTCTGCCCGGCACATATCGCCGACCATGACAATTGTGATTGGTTTAAAGACAAGCCAATAAACCGCAGCACGTTTTTTCTCCCTATCCGTGAAGGCTGTGTGGACTAGCCCGACCCTCCTCCGCGGTGCTGTGGAGGAAGGTCTGGCATTGTGAGACTGATCTAAACTTGGAGTATGCAGGAGTAATTATTTCTATTTAATTTGGTCTTAGAATGCATCTGTAGTCCAATCTTATAAAATAAAGAGCTGCAGAAACGTTCTGTCACACCAGCATATGTGGGACCTCGTTAGGGTCATCCAGCTCGTTAACCCTCGTTAGGCTGGCTCAAATGGTCTCATTAACGAGGGCACACCTGAACATGCTAGAAATTATTCTGTTCTTTTTGTCTAAAGAAGATAGCAATGATTAATAAGTAATATTCATTATTTTTATTATTGTCAACGGTTTCCATCAAACGACCCAAACCAACAATAAATTGATCTTAATAACAGATTTGTATGTGTACTTAGAGCCTGATTTATGTTATTCCTCTAAGCTAGAGAGCTCCATTGTATCCAAAAGCCATTGAAAACATCAATTTGCCACATTGCGTGACGTATTCCTTCAACATGCAAAAAAAAAATGCACTTTTTCCAATGAAACAACATATTTTTCAGTAGCTTTTTAAAGATGTCCATCTGCAGTAGGAAGCAATGGGCTTGGGGCTAAGAGCCATAGGAGTGGGGACGTCATAAGATACTGAGAGGGAGATTATGCTTGATTTCCCTCATGAACAGTTTTTTGCCAAACCCTCAAGCATTTCATGGGTTTGTCCAATTCGTTTGGCCTGGTTTGAAAGCTCATTTGAACTCTGGTGCTAACCAAACAAACAAACTCTGGTCCGCGTGAAACACTTCAAAGTGAACTAGAGTTGGTTCACTTCAGATGAGAACGCGATCCAACCCAAATACATGTGGTGAACCAAAAACATCGCATTTACCATCCTTCAATTTCAACCTTGCACACAATTTGCAGACTTCTATGTGATTAAAACTGTAAGTTATTTTGATTGGTGGTGCTCGGTAACTTTCCATATCCATAACCTATTATGAACACACATCACTGTATTAACTGTGTTAGCTGTGTGACATCAGGGATGACTGAAGAGGAGGCTGAGCTCTGGTGAGTTCAGATCTGAGTGCTGGAACAACACATTCTCACTCCCATGACGTCAAAAAGCGACCCTTGGTCAGGTGCTTTTGGCGGTGTCACTACCCGATGTGAGTTGAGTGCAGATTTGACTCGCACATGCTCAGATTTAAACGGTTTACAGCATAACGTGTCATTCTGAAATTTGTGAAACCCATGAAATAAGAAACTTTTCTCATTACAAACATTACCAGAAGATGGGAATCATTTCAAAAACATTGTAGCTATCTATGATTGATTGATTGCTAACGTTAGCTCTGAACACCATTCCACTGACAGCCTGTGTTGGGTTTGATGCTAACTTGTAGCCAGCAGTAAACCAACTTTGTTGAGTAGGTGCATTTTTACTGCGTTGACATTACGGAAGTCTCTCGTTAGCATCTTGTATGCTACTTGTTGCAAAGTGACGTATATGAAACTCACATCTGCACTCGACTTACATCGGGGAGTGATAGTCGAGACTCTTGGTATCACCTTTTTACGCTCTGGGTCACTCGTTGTCTGTCATATGCTCATATTGTTCATCATCTTCTTAAATATTAGAAACACTAAAGCAAAACCAGAATACCTAAGATGTTATGAGTGTGGTTTTGCTTTAATAATACTGAGACCAGAAGTGTCAAACAATTTCCCTCTGTCCAATACACCAGTGACCATTTTGACCACAAACTCTATCCGCCAATCAAATTCTTGCTGTCAATATTTAAATGTTCTCTTCTGCGTTGCTGTCAGCTCTCATTTTAGCGTTAATCATTACAACCCTCCTCCCACCGCTCACATCCAGTTTATCATTTCCAACTCACAAAATATTGACCCATGGTCATTGTCTCTCACTTTAGCGTACACACCGACAGAGCAGCAGCTCCACCGCTGCGCTGTAAGATGACGTAGTATTAGGAGAGACAACGATAGAGAGTAGTATGAAAGACTGTGTAAGGAAGTTGGTTGGGGGGGGTTAAACAACACAGGACTTTCACCCATGAGACTTAGGTTTGTGTCCCGTTGTTGTCCCCCATGTCACTCTCAAACGTACATTTTGTAAGCCCACCCACTGTCTTTTCCTGAACCTAACTGTCCCCTTTTTGTGCCACATGTCAGTTTAACATACGTCCAGACCCAGAGCGTCAAAAAGTGACGCCGAGTGTGTCTAAATTTGACGCCAAGGGGCTAGACACGAGTCCTGAGAGCATCAAATGAGTCCCAACCCAGAGCGTAAAAGTGACAAGACCAAGGGTGTCTAAATTTGACGCTAAAGGAGACTTTTTGCATCAATGACAAATATTATGCAATGGGAGTGAGAATGTGTTGCTCCGGTACTCAGGTCTGAACTCACCAGAGCTCGCTCCTCTTCTCATTCATACAGATCTTACCATCACCACCGGAGTCTGGACTCCATCGGGGAAATCCTACAACACTCACGGCTTCTCCACCCACTTTAAAATGGGAAGAATACACAAAGGGAATTCGATGATGTCACAATGGGGTTTAATTGACAAAGGTTTTCCTTATAATTTTTATTTCGCACGTCAATGAATAATTGTTCACTCAAAATTAGGTTCATAACTATGTGAAAGTGTTTGTTTTGGGCTGTGTCTGAAATCATTCCCTATTTACTATAGTAGTTCCTTATATTTCCCCTCTGTCATTTCCTTTATATTTCCGGATTCTTAGTGTCAGTTTTAGCCACATACTTTCTTTTCAATACATATATATATTGACTATAGACTAGCAATAGCCTTTTCCCTGAATTTTACATCATGCACTGCTTTTTTTTGAGCATCCATGTCCAATAAATACGGGATAGAATGAAGAAGAGATTCTAAGGACTACATTGTGGTTTTTGGACAGGTCTATCAGCTGATCAAAGACAGCCATGTTGATTGCTACTGGCTCAGTCCACTTTAGCTCAGCCCACATGTCTTCCTCTTTGATCAAATCTGGATTTGACTCTCATATTCCAAGTAGAACTAACGAAGACAGCAGCGAGCAGTCCACAAATTTAGTCCCCAAAATTTCAGCAGCTTGTAATTTAATCACTATGTCACAGGCTGGGGTCAGCAAACCTTCCACGGACATGTACATTATGGGAATTAGGCACTAGGAGGCAGTACAATTATGACATATTTCATCTTTTGATAACATCACAGAATTACAAAAATATGCCCCAATTTCTTTTGCCTTGCATGCTTCCATTTGGGTCAATTTGTGAGTCCTCTGGAATAGATTCCCATGTGAATAAAGTATTCAAGAATGAATAAATGAATGCATCAGGAACAGCAAATGATGTGTAATATGAGCGCAGCAATCCCAAGGGTAAAAGTGCACTATGCTGACTTTGACTTTGAAATATTGTGGCCATTTTTACATGATACAGAACTAAAGAGCTCACATCAATTATGAGAAAAGTAATGCTGTAGCCATGGGTACATGTGAATGCACCGGTATAAGCTCAGTGTACTGGCTGACATGATCCTTTTATGTGATCCAATTACTGTGGTCCATCTCCTGTGTGTACATATGCAGTTTCATGCAGTTTTACGTCATAATCCGGATATGCCCATTTCCTTCTGATTAACAGTCACTGACTGAAGGCCCATCGATTGAGAGTGGTCCATCCTTCAGAGTCAGTTACAGGGGTCCACCAATGCGTACTGCTCTCTGTTTACAATGTGGGAATGAGGTTTTACAAGGGAAATTATCATTATTTAAATAATGATAAAATATAGAACCAGTCCAAGATTTGGACACACTTTCCCGTTCACTTGAATGGGAAAGTGTTTCCAAACTTTTGACTGGTACTGTACTGCATACGTATTCCATGCAGATAAATAGAAAACTATAAATACACCAATGAAAAAATGCACAAAGGTGCACTGTTTTTTAGACTTCATTGGCTACATATTTCCAATAGACACACATTTATTTTAAAATCCTGAAAAGTGAAATTTAAGTGAAATCTAAACATTTGATCCTCCCAAAACGATACCACATGTCCCATGTCACTTAGGAATATATCCTGATGGAAGCTTGCTTCACAGTTCAAAAATACAGCTACCCACACCTCTTTAAAGCTCGCAAACGTGCACCTGATATTGTGTTTTTTAGGTGTGAATAACAGAGGGAAGCCGTGTCCTTCATAGGCCTCTGACCATTCAAACGTTAACTGCTGGTAGATTCCAACGTGGAACTCCATCAGAAGTCAGAAAATGGCATTTGTGCATGTCTGATTGTGTAAACTTACAAGTAATACTTTTGTATATAATGATCTTAGTAGTGTTGCTAGGTGCATCTTTTAACTCTGGACTAAGAAAGGATAGCTTTGTCCCCCTGCTGCCAGTCTTATGTTTCCATATTTTTTTCAACCCTCGTGTTGTCTTCCCTTCAAAATTGAAAATCAACACTTTTGTTGAGGCTTTGTTATCAAATTTTTAACTTTTCCTTACATTTTTGTCCCATTTTTCAACGCTTTTGATGCTTTTTTCCAATGTTTGTCACTTTTTATTTTTATCTAACTAACTTTATCTAACTTATTAACTGTTTCTTCTGTGTTTTATCTGTTTTTATATTTGAACTGTTTTTTTTAACTGTTTTTGTGTAAAGCACTTTGAATTGCCCTGTTGCTTAAATGTGCCATACCAGTAAAGCTGCCTTGACTTGCCTTGCCTTATTTTGACTTTTAACTTTTTAACTTTAGTTTTACAGTTATTTTTGGAATTTATGCTCAATAAACCTCATTTATAGGAAATTATACCAAATGTTTGAGTTAGAAAAGCAGAAATCAGGAATTATTTAGACTAAAATTAAAGGAATGGATGTTGATGGATAATCACAGACTGGAATACGTCAACTTTTACTCAATAATATTTCAAAACCACTTCCAAAATTGAATAAGACGCCCCCAAAATTAATGAAAGTAGAGATTTGCACTTGCCAAATAGCGTTGTTTGGAATCAATCATGTTCTTTTGGGTAATTACCATTGGGTAGTTAAAAAGAACATTGATATAGGTTAAAGGGACTTTCTTGGGCATTTCATTAGTGACAGCTTAGACGTGAAAGGGGAGCGAGAGGGGAAACGACATGCAGGAAAGCACCGCAGGTTTGTGGAAAGATTCATTTATTATTTTATATATAACATTTGCAATTAATTTACACACAAATATACATATAATTCCGCAATGAAAACGCCTGTTGTTGGTCTCAACTTCTTAAGAAACTACTCTTCCCACCGAAAAACTACAAACAATCTGGGCAGAAACACTAAATTCTTTTAGTGGTCATAAGATTGGACAGCTTTGAAATTGCAAAAATAATCAGCACAGGACGCCTGATAGTGCTGGCTTCAATTGAAAAATATTATTTCTCAAGTGAGTGAGTGTGTGTGTGTGTGTGTGTGTGTGTGTGTGTGTGTGTGTGTGTGTGTGTGTGTGTGTGTGTGTGTGTGTGTGTGTGTGTGTGCTGGCACAGACAACAACAGAGGTGTAATGGTGTGATTCCAGGCTTCTAGGGCTGAGGTGACCTGTAATTCGCACGTCTGATTTGACCCACAGAAGCGTGAAGATGGGCCCGCGGGAGCGGCCTGAAAGATTTATGGGACTCTGATATAAAGAGTTGGTTGGACTCCTGGAGCTGTGTTCGGGTCTGAACTCCCACATGTGCACATGCACAGACATGCATTCACCGAAATGGTGCTTGTGTGTTTGCGTCACCTGACACACTGTACTGTGTGAAAAAAGGAAGGCACCGGATCACATAAAACCGGATGGTTGCTATTGTTCTGCAGTTACACACGACGAACCTAACACATGAAATGTTGACAGTGCACTGGATTCTAACCAAGCCTGGATTAACAATGAGGTAGAGTGGGAACCTGCTCAAATGCACACTTAGAGGTACCAATGTCCCCAGGTTTGGGGGACGTTCACATTCATATTATCACTTTTTCTTAGAAATTATGTTAGAATGTTCTGAGTTACCCACTCTGGATCAGCGGAAGTATATTTCCAGGATAATTCGCCTCAAGTTCTGCTCTCTGTGTGTTGCTGTTCTCAAACTGTTCTCTTTGATTTGATCTTTGTGAGTGCAGCCGATGGTTGAAGGATACTTGTAGTGATGTAAATTAGTATCATATAGAATAGAATAGAAAGCCTTTATTGTCATTATACACAAGAGCAGTACCTTTGCATAGAGATTGAAGCAAAACCTTTACAGTGTCAACATGAAATATAAAAATATAAAAATATAAAATGCAAGTAGTGCAGGACAAAAGAGAGGGGGGAATGTGGTGCACAGTCCTGAGAGCTATGTACATATATAAAATACTAGAAAAATAGAACGTTTATGTATACACATTATGCAAAAATATGGTTTGGTGAATCAAATTAACTGAGTATTAAATATTGCGCAGTAATGAGTTTAAGTAATTGTGTATTAAATAGTAATAATAATAAATAAATATTGCACTATGACAATATAATAATGACTTCCTTATCTTGTTTTAATCTGTAGCACTTTGGGATTGATTTTGACAATGGATCCATCCGTGTAATATTTGGACAATTTAGATGAAAGAATCCCAAAGATCTGATGTAGAAACTTTAATAAACGGGGAAAATTGGACCCCAGGATGATAGGAAGGTTAATAACTTTATTTTCCTTAAAATATCACGACTCCCCAAATCTCAGAGAACACAGATGGGATGAGTTTAATTTTGAATGGGCACAAAGTCTGGAACATGGGCACATCTGAAATATTACAGTCCAGGGGTTTATTAATTTATTAAAGTGAATATTAAATCATTGTGGTGAATCATTCAGGTGAATAATTGTCATAGGCATATTTAAGGAGGTTACTAACTCAACAAAAGATGCAAAAGAGGAGGGAAGAGTAAATTCTACCAGGCTACATGTGTGCTGACTCAGATATAATTAGAAAAGATGATCTACAGGAGAATAAATAGAGAAGGGAACAGAATGCCTGACAGCTTTACTGCAATTGTAGTCTGTTTCCCTTTACATGAAGATATTTCCATCATAAATTGATTCATTCAGTAGAAATAGGTGCGTACAATTTCACCAGAATGCAGGAAATGAAGTGTTTAACGGTGACCCCCCCAAACAAATCTGGAAACGAAACCTTGACATATGGGTTGCCGGATCAGTTATGATTTGACCAAATAATGCTGCCATCTAAATTGCATCTACAAAATGAACATACACTGGTTATTAACAACCTGGGCCAGCCAATCGCTGTTTTGCAATGCGTTCAGTTTAGTTAAACCCCGAATCTACTCAAGTCCTAGAAACGCCCCTGATCAGTGGACAGGAACGTGGACGAGGCGTTTTCAGGCAGTTAAGGGGAAAAAAAGCATAATAAGGGCTCTTTAAAGGTGCTCTAAGTGGTGTCATGTGTTTTTTAGGCTACGAATTGTCCCCTGAACACACTAAAAAAACACTCTGTACACAGCCGATGTCACGGAGAGACAAGTAGGGAAGTGACAGGCTGGGGTTTTTCTGGAGCCTTCTCCTCTACTTCCTCTCCCTCTCCTCTGCTTGTTCTGTTTCTCCTCTCTCACAGTGCCATGTGACCTGCCGCTCTCAGAATGACGTGCAGCTGCAGGAAATCTCTAATCACCCACCTGTTTACCGTGGCCCATCAGCGCAGCGTTAGAGCTGTGGTGGCTCTGTGTTCGGCGCCGGATAGTTAGTCTTGTCACGTAGGTGAACATCCAGCCAGTAACTGTCTCAGAACTTTTTGTATCCTGCTGTTTTTTTGCCTCCCCCCCCTTACTACTGTTTTTTCTCATGTGTTGAAGGAACACCACTCTATTCTGCTGTCGCTGAACCTGCCTGCTGGGGCCACTCTCCACCTGCAATCACCAACCCTGCAAGCCTCGTCTTTCCTGTCTGTGTCCCCTACTGCTCTGTCTCAAGAGACGATTCCCCCACCGGTCCATTCTACGGTCTTATATTCAGAAATTAAACTGTTAAAACGTCAAGCTGTGTTTCTGTCGGCTTCTGGGTTCCAGCCACAAATCCTGACAGCCCAGGCTCCACAAACGCCAAGAAAAAGGATTTGGGTGGTGGGCGTTAGTGCGCGGAAGGCTGGGGGAGGGGACGGGATGAGGAGGAGGAGGGGCGAGCTAGCCTCCGTTTTGATTGACAATACTTCGAACATCTACAAGAAGTGACCCAACATCACTTAGAGCACCTTAAGTATTTAGAAATTGCTAGTTGGCAATAATGTAGCTGTACAACGGCTAGCCCACAAATCATTCACAAAATCTGATTCTGCTCAGTGTCAAATTTAAAAATAAGAATGTATATCTTGAACTTGCAAAGTGACTAAACCTCCACAAATCTGCTAACATTCTGAGTAGCCTTGTGTGTGTGTGGGGGGGGGGAGGCGGGGGGTCATTATCAGTTGTGCCCTCAGCATTTGTTAATTGAATTAGTAGAAGAGTAATTAAACAGATGCATGAGCTGGCTGAAAAAAAGAAAGACCACATGGCAACCGCTTTATTAGCTAACACAGGTCCTCATGTGAAGTCATTACTGGATTGCTGATTCCACTGAAATAAACTGCTTTACAGTGAACACAACATTGACCGTGTTCCAAAGGATGAAAGCCATATTACATGTTCTAGAGGTGATTATGACGTACATTTGTAAAATTCACATCTTTGCAGCAATACCGCCCATTACATGGTATTAAATGTGCCTATATTCTTTATGGCCTGTAACATGTATCTTCATTCCAGAGAGTTGACTGCATTTCACCTATAAATCCTTATTTATACAGCCCTTCCGTGTGGGTACAGTCTTTCTGCGCCCCCTTGTTATGTCTCCTGCCAGCTGCCCCGTATAAGACGACAGGACCGTTAGTTTTCCCATCATGCAGTGTGGTGCAGGGTGGCATATGTCAGCAGCAGCACAAAGTGCCAGAAAAACGCCTGTCAAAGGAAGGGATGGCCTTCACCAAAGTGTCCCCAATATATTTAAGCCAATGGAAAGTGCTGATTCTTGTCAGTGCCATCTGGAGTGTGTCCCCTGGTGCCGGAACAGTGTTGGAAGATTACAAGAAATGGGGGTTTGAAAAAGAAAGGTAAAAGGCACAGAGATTTAGAAACAAAATTTAAAATTAAATGCTTGGACAGTGGCTGTCAGCGTCTGGGGAGAAGGCGATGCAGAGAGAGCAGCAGCTACACGGACGTTGTTTAGAGAGTAGTATGTGATGCCGAAATTCCGCATTGGGAGATTGGTCGGTTTAGGAAACCCGTGTGTTTCCTGAAGTCGCTTTCTTCTATAACAGTCCCATTCTTCCTGCATGTTACGGACGCGTAACCTCACCCACGACAATTTCCTAAACTCAACTGTCCCATTCTTCCCGGGTGTCACGGAAAGGTAAGCCCACCCATGACCTTTTCCTTTAACATTACAGCGTCAAAAGAGACGCCAGTAGTTCTGACCGAGGGCGTTTAGATAAGTATCAGCTTTTACTATATATTAAAGTTGTTTTTACCAATTAAGTGTATTTTGAATTTTGCCATTTCCAAACAACTTTGTGATACTTCAAATTGCATAAGTCCTCAACGACCTCCTCATCTCTGCAGACACCGGTTCCCCCAATATCCTTACCCTCCTTGTCCTAAGTGCAGCCTTCGATATCGTGAGCCATAACATCCTCATCAGACTCAAAGACCTCATTATCGAAGGTACTACACTCAGCTGTCTCCGCTCCTACCTTTCCGACAAATCCCACTTCATCTCTCTCCATAACCACACCTCTGCCACGGCCACAGTCAGTCAATGTGTTCCCCAAGGCTCTGTACTCGGCCCCCTCCTCTTCATCTTCTACATCCTCCCCCTTGGACAGCCACTTCAACCTGGACTTCCACTGTTATGCCAATGACACCCAGATTTAGAGTTCTTGAGTCAAAATTCTGGCATGGCTATTATTTGATTATAAAGAAACAGTAATTGGTTGAATCCCTGTGAATTTCCTTTCATTTGGTCCTTGGTGAACGGCCTTCACTCATCTTTTTGTTTCCTAAAACATTGGTGCCAACTCTTTTCTTCAAATGGTAGCCCTCTAAACACATCAGTTTATCATGTAATGCTTTTGGACATGCTGAATTTCCTTGTGATAAGAAATAGTCCAATTTATTGCTAGGTTCGTAGTTATTGTTTCTTCTTATTTCTGACATGTACAATTATCCCTTTCCATTGTATTATTGTTGATTGCTGTTTGTTTTGTATGCCAGTGTAGCATTGTGCACTGTTGTTATAATTACTCTTAAGGGGGCATTTTCACACTGGACACGTCTGACTTCAGTTGTCATACCGTGTTAATTAACACACTTGATGAGAGAATTAAATCAATACGTGAGTGGCAGAAACAATTTTAGTCTACGATTGAATATCATAAGGGACCAAAATAAGCAGTGGATCTCCTGCTAAATTGTGCATGCATAATTCATTTTTGTTTTTCTAATCACTCAGTTAATGATAGATAGACAAGCTAAACCATCCTGTTAGTGGATGAAGAACTTCAAGGCACATAGGACAAGAATGGGAGGTAACGGATACACAATATATTGTAACTCACTAAATATTGTATACTACTTGTAGAAGTAGTCTTGCATTGTAGTAAACCATAGTCCTCAGAAATCCACCAGAGGTTAGAACGCCAACACAGAGACAGAGGACGGGGACGGATATCCGTCCAAAAAGGAAGTGGAATGCTGTGAAACAGTTGCAGTTTGGTCAGGTTTAGGCAACCCAACTACTTAATCAAGTAAAAAAAAAATTGTGGTTTGGGTTCAAATCAGTGCATATGTATAAATATAATTTCACCCAGTCTCCTGGGTGAAAATCCTGTTTGTTTGACCCATCCACCCCCACAACCAGCCTCATTGTGTTAAATATGGCGCTTGTTATACTTCCTGCTTTGCTCCTATTATAACTGCTACGTCCTCTAGATGGCGGCGCCGTCTAACAACAAAACTGACTATACAAAGGGCTTTTAAAGTTGTTTTTTCTTGTGGAGGAGAGTCTCCTTTTGTGTCAAAGCAATGAAAAAGTGAAATCTGTATTGAGAAGTGCGTGTTAACAATCGTACAAAAACTTTGAGTTGATTGTTGTTATGACCTAAATAAAACTGCCTTGCCTGTGGAAGTGACAGAAGTCTTTCTATTGACAATGAAAGTAGATTCTCTACTGACAGAAAGAGAACAGAACAGAAAAAAGCTCATTGGAAACCCTTCAACTTACATTTGGATCAGCGTGGACACCCTTTGGCTTTTCAATGGCAATGTTCCCACTAATCCCTGCCAAATTAATTTCCAATGACTTACTGCTGTATTACTCCAAAAACAAATGAGCTTGGCTAAACTAAGGAAAGACGTTGACTTAGCAAGTGTTTTAAATTCTTGCAACTGATGACTGCAGCTTCCACAGAGCTACTCCCACGCTGCTCGCAGATCTTTGTGAAAACTTGAAGCCTGAAGCTCTCTGTAGGCACATATCAATTGCACTTAATCAAGACATTGTTCCTGGAGACTGCTAACCCTCTGTGCAAAACAAACAGTTCTCTGGATAGTTTGAGGGCATTGGCTTTTTTCTTTTTTGTATGTTGTGTTGTTTTTGCTTGTTGTCCTTTTTCATCTTCAGTCTCCACCACGCTGATTGCAGCCTCCCGTAGACTCACAGAAAAGCTTGGAGTGTTTGATTGAATTTAGAGAGCAATTTGTTCGGCAAGGAGAGACAGTATAATCCAGTCCCTGCAGACCTCCTGAGTAACTGTTTGTTTTCTATTAATTAGCGTGTGTGTGTGTGTGTGTGTGTGTGTGTGTGTGTGTGTGTGTGTGTGTGTGGTGTGTTTTGCGTCGTTTTTTCCATTTCATGCCGTGTGTTTGCTTTGGTGTACTCATTACAAGTGTGTGTGTGTGTGTGTGTGTGTGTGTGTGTGTGTGTTTGTGTGTGGGCATGCTGATCTTTAGGAATACACAGACATTTAACAGTGTTGATATTCTAATCCACTCCACTCCACTTCACATCCCAGCCAATCAGGTTAGATCATATTTTTTTCTTTAAGAAGTGACCATATGCGTGTGCTCTGTTGCAGATTGGCTGACTTCATGAACGCCCTTGAGGCACAAGACCAGTAAAAACGTGGGATGTATTTTAAACAAAACAATCTACAGTATGTTACTGAATCCTATGCATTGGACTCATAGTGAATACCTGGGATTAAAACTTATTTTACTCATTTAAAAACATCTGACATTTGAATAAAAGTAGGGGATGGTGAGTGTGCAGTTCACTGTTTTTGTGTTTTATTTTCAGCCTATGTTGCGTTCGGACTGTGGAACAGCTGTTAAAAAAAAAGTGACCTTTATTTAACAAGTAAAAGTCAACTGCAACAGAGCTCCAGAACTTTTTCTCAGCAAAACGTTTGCCCTTTAATGCACACAACAGCTGACATATAGAGAGGCAGGTGGTGCAGCTGAACTGGAGCCAGTGGACTTACATGGTCTAGTCTCCCATCGCCAGACCTTCCTCCACAGCTCTGCGGAGGAAGGAAAGTCCTCACAGTATTCTAGGATGGGAGAAAAACATGCTCTGGTTTATTGGCACTTCTTTGAACCAATCACAATCGCCTTGGGCGGTGCCAGTCGTCAGACTGAAGTAGATTTAGTCCTCAACAGAAAACTCTGATTGGACAGAAAGTCTAGCTAGCTGTCTGGATTTACCCTGCAGAGATCTGAGGACCAGGTAACCATAGTCCTCAGATTGGACAGATAGTCTAGCTAGCTGTCTGGATTTACCCTGCAGAGATCTGAGGACCAGGTAATCATAGTCCTCAGATTGGCAGAAGTCTAGCTAGCTGCTGGATTTACCTGCAGAGATCTGAGGACAGGTAACTAGTCCTCAGATGGACAGAAGTTAGCTAGCTGTCTGGATTTACCCTGCAGAGATCTGAGGACCAGGTAACCATAGTCCTCAGATTGGACAGATAGTCTAGCTAGCTGTCTGGATTTACCCTGCAGAGATCTGAGGACCAGGTAACCATAGTCCTCAGAAATCCACCAGAGGATAGAACGCCAACAAAAAAAAGAGGAAGGGGATGAACATACAAAAGAGAGAAATCCGGCAGAATTTCTGCAATCCAGGAAGTGGTACATCATGGAGATAGACTGGACAGGGCCTACGTGAGAAGGCAATTCACGACTATATAAGTTCAAGGCTTGACTACTGTAACGCACTTTATCTTAGCCTCAATCCAACTTCTATTTCCCGCCTTCAACTTATGCAAAAGGCTGCTTATCGCTTCTTAACGAATACCTTTAGAAGTGCACACATAACCCCAGTTCTGGATTGATTGATTGATTGATTGATTGGATTCAACACTTTTGTTATAAGATTTGTATCTGCTTTGCAACATACATTAAAAAAACCAAGTTAGGATAACACAATAAAGCCCTGGGGGTCATTTACATTGTGTTCCCTTGGGGGAAGTGGCGGCAGAACAAGCATCAATCATCACATCCATAGATATATTGAATAGACCCATCAAGACAATACATACTAAGATTCACCTCTGAGCCATCTTTTCAATAACTGCTTAAATTCTCCTAAATTTGTGACCATCTTTAGATCTATTGGCAACCTGTTCCACAGGCTTGTTGCTACTAAATCACTATTGAATCTAGGGGGTATAAAATCAGTAGAGCTGCCCCTGGTGGAGTAGCTGTAAACATCTCTCATGCACAGTCCCATGGACCATGCAGTGTGTTTTAGAATGTTTTAATGTCTGTTTTTAAGGTCATTAATGGCCTGGTTCTAGTATATCTGGCTGAGATTTTAACCCTTTGCGGTCATCCAATCAACCGGTTTAAGACGTCCCCGGGTCGAGGTGCAAGGATTTACACTGCGACACATTTCAATCAGGAGAGACTAGCTGCAGACATGTGACAGTTATACACAGAATGATAAAATACACATTTATTGGAATGACAGCTGAATTGATTTAGGAGTTCATCAATTAATAGTTAGGTCTTCCTGAAGGAATTTACTACATATAAATA
>NC_045738.1:26107188-26107364 GCF_008692095.1 Etheostoma spectabile | reverse complement strand
ATAGATAGATAGATAGATAGATAGATAGATAGATAGATAGATAGATAGATATGTATTGCTCCCAACAAAATACTACACGACCGGATTGTTTCAGCAATGATGTGACCAGAAATTGGGGCGAAATTACCAACATTGGCCGTCAAGATTAAAGCTACAGTGGCTAGAATAAATTTTAC
>NC_045738.1:26106896-26107178 GCF_008692095.1 Etheostoma spectabile | reverse complement strand
ATGCTAAAGTTGATTAAAAAGAAGAATACAAAAAAACATCTTTTGGAAATTTATCTTGATGCTTTTAAAAAACTTAGGAAAATCCAACAACAATTTTCTTTGTGAATGAATAATGTATCGTAAATAAATATATGTTCTTCCTTAAATTACAAGGGGCATGAAGATACACCCCCCTATGTTAAAATACAGGGGGCATAATTATACACCCCCTTTGGTTAAAATCCCATAGAGGCAGATTATTATTATTAAAGGGCAGTTATTACATGGATCAGGATACTATGC
>NC_045738.1:26104607-26106886 GCF_008692095.1 Etheostoma spectabile | reverse complement strand
AGTTCCCTTGGCCTTTGGAATCAAAATAACCCTCCCCCCCACACACACACACACACACACACAAACATCATCACATACCCTTTATCATACCTAGAGATAGGCATGGGTAACTGTCCATAAGATCATCTCTCAATGCAAATCCAACCAGCTAATAAGCTAACTGAAATAGCACCATCCCAATCTCTAGGTATGGTGAAGAGCATGTGACGATGGGGGGGCTATTTTAATTCCAAAGGCCAAGGGAACTTTATCCAGATGCATAGTATCCTGAGCCATGAAATAACTGGCCTTTAATAATAAAAATGGGCCTGCCTCTATGGAAATTTAACATAGGGGATGTTTTTGAATTAACGCATTAAGATGTTATTTTTATTACTCAACTTCAGCACGGGTATGGGTATTCTTGATCACAAACATTCAAGATTAACACATCTGAAGATACTGGACATGATTTCCAGTGAACAGGAAGGGGATGAAACGTAAATAAGTTGTCAGACAACTGTAGTGAAATGAATTGTGATGTTTGTACTTATCTTATAAGGTCTTTAATTTTCCAGTTTTTTTGCTGGTGGTACTGGCTAACATGGATCCGCTGTTTATGGAAAAGTGTGTACCAGAAATAAATAAATAAATAACTGAGTGACTAACTTTGTGTTCAAATATAGCCATGAAGGACGGGCAAGATTCCACTTAAAAAAAGGGTTTTATTTAACCAATAAAACAGATGCTGGGTCTTTATGAGAGGAATCTTATCGGCATACCAATTAACTGTTATGCTTGAAATTTGGAAGTAAAGTGGTAGCTCAGTATTAGGAAAAACTGTTCTCAGGTGGAGCTGAAATCCAGACAGAGGAAGGCAGAGCTCAGCTCAGAGATTCAGGAGGACTTTATTTAGAACCAAGGAAAGAGCTGCAAAATAATCTTTTATTAGGATATTTGACATTTGGATCAGATTCCATACAAATTATTAAGTTATTAAATTATTAAGTAGTTACACTGCTAAAAATTGGCATGAAGTCTCATCCATTGGCAGCTTTGGGACATTCAACACCGGTAAAATCTTTGAAATTCCCCTCATCAGTTTACATCCTGACTACAGTGCAGTAGAGCATGCCAGCCTCCGCTATTTTCTTGCTAGTTTCTGTTTTCTGTGGCAGGCCTGACAAGATTCAGAGAAGGTGACCTTTACTGCTACCCCCCCACAACAGCCCGACCCATCGCAACCCTTCCAGAGCTGGGCTGCTCTGCTCATTAGAGGGACGTTTTACCTCTCAAACACCTGCCACCATTCACAGGCAAACAACAAAAAAACCTCAGCTTCAACCTCCACACCTCTGTCAACACACACACACACACACACATACAATAATTGGCATGTGTGTGTGTTTGTGTGATGAGGGTGAGAATGACAGCTACATTTGGTTGCATATTAGGAATGCATTACTCACTGTATAGACAGATGGCCGGTGTGGGTAGAAGGATGGGGGTAAGTGCCGGGGTTTGTAGGGGAGATGGGACTGGGAAGAAGGATTTCTCTCCACAGTAATTAAAGAAGAAAGATGCACCTTAGTCACTCAGCCCGATCTCACACTCATGCTTCAAAATGTGATTATGCGATTACGTGTCCTCATCTAATTTGGCTAGACATCCCCTCACATGTACTTAAAATCCTTATGTGAAGCCATACTCCGATAGAATGGCCTTTTTCTTCTGCTATAATACTAAGCACAGCTGAGTGTTACATAATTGCGGGAGCTGTACACAAAAACACAAAGCCGTCGTAGATTAGGCTACATCATTCAGTATGCCTGAGTCATTAGTCATGTTTGGAGAGTCAGTGGGCGCTTTCTTGCTCAGTCAGACACATTTTCATACTCTGACAGATCGCCATCTCCTAAAATGTGTTCATATCTAATTCCCATCAGAGTACAATAAGGACTATTCATGAAGAACAATGCAAACTGCTCACTGTAGACACGCAAACTGCTCACCATAGACACAACATGTTAATACCCAACAATTGTGCAAAACTGACAATGCATTTCATTTGGCGATTCCTACAATAGCCAACCCATGGCAACTAGTGTTTTTTGTGGTTTTATCTCATTGAAGAATGAAATGCGAGGTGTTGTCTCTTATGATATTTCGCCAAACCCCAATCTTTCCCTAACTTTGACCAGGTGTTTCAGTAGCCTAAACCTAACCACACGTGGTGCACATGACACAAGCGTCAGACTCCAGTTGTCAACGTGGCTTCTCCAGACATTCATTCCAGGATG
>NC_045738.1:26091802-26104597 GCF_008692095.1 Etheostoma spectabile | reverse complement strand
GGATGCTCTGAGTTGATTCCATTTCTATAAACCAATCAGACGGTCACTCTGTACAATAGTCTGAATAAGGAACTTGTTAAAAGAGTAAAAGGTAAAAAGAGTTGAAAAATATTCCACTTGAGTAAAAGTACGAATTACTTTGATGAACTTTTAATTAAGTACAAGTAACCGGTATTATATACTTTTTAATCACACTTCTTCCAACGTAGAACAACTCAAGACTTACAACAAAACATGCTTCAGCATCTCATCATATCCCCCCCGCCGACCTGTTACTGAATTAGAGACAGGGTTAGACATCCAACATGTTAGATAGTCCCTTGTCAACTCAAAGAACAGAATACACTATGAAGCTACAATTGATGGAAATATGTGACTTATTTCACTAACCTTAAAAAAGGTCACCTGTTAACTAAATATTCACAAAATAAATGTAATCTTACCCTAGGTAGCGAGAAACATGCTAACGTTAGCCAGCCACAATAGCCTATCAATCTAGCTGCCTTGCCAACAGCAAAGTAGCAAGGTAGCTAGCCTGGTCGTTAAATGGGAAAAAAACCCGAAGAGACGTTTGTACTATCAACTCCGTTCTCAAAAATAACTGCGAACCATAACTTTTGTAGAGCAGTTTATACTCTGCCAAAGTAGTGTTAAATAAAAGTGGACGGTGCAACACAGCTGGTCTGTAAACTGCCTCTATTTTTTCTCTGTTTCCTCAAATGTCAGCACTGTCAAGACAGTTGGTTATTGCTCAATGGAGCAAACTTGCATGTCAGAGTTCACCAGAGTCAAACTGTACATCATGTTCAGCATGGATTTACTGTGCCCCCCAAAGTCACTCCATGGATTGCAGCATTTCTATTGAAATAGATTGATTTAGGTTCAAACGCCACTGTAATAAATGCTGGTCTGACGGGGGCCAGTGAAGGGAATCCCCGCTGTAATTATGTCACAAAATGTATTGGGCAAACCAAATTGGCGGTTTACACATATTTTGTAGGGGAGAGGGTCGGACTGAAACTATGCCCCTTATTCTTTTTCTACTATAATTCTAGGCAGGCAGCCTTCTATCAATTTAGCCTCCTAAGATACAGAAATAAACCCCAAAACTCTGAAAGTACTTAGCACCTTTATGCTGGATTAAAATGTTTCAGGTCTCATGAGAGCCCATCACGTGCCTTTTTATGATACTGTCGCTCCAAAAAGTAGGGAGGACTTAAATGCAGGAGACCAGTCAGGCAAGCTTTAGTAACAAAAGATCCCAAAAGACATGATGTACATGATTTACATGATGTTGAGGTCAAGAGATTGTGAAGGCCATGGCAAAACCTTCAGTTTATGCCTCTTGATGTAATCCACCGTGGATTTTAAAGTGTGTGTAGGATCATCATCCATTTGTAGAAGCCATCCTCTCTTTAACTTCAGCTTTTTCACAGATGGCATCAAGTTAGCGTCCAAAATTTGGTGAAATTTTATTGAATCCATTTTTCCTTCTTCTCGTGAAATGTTCCCTGTGCCACTGGCTGCAATACACCCCCAAAGCATGATTGATCCCCCCCCCATGCTTAACGGTTGGACAGAGGTTCTTTTCATTAAATTCTGGGCCCTTTCTTCTCCAAACATAGCTTTGCTCATTGCAGCCAAAAAGTTCTATTTTAACCTCATCGGCCCACAGAACTTGTTCCCACAATGCATCAGGCTTGTCTATATGTTCATTTGCAAACTTCAGATGAGTCTGGGCATTTAAAACCTTAAGATTGACATCACCTGGTCTTTCCAGACGATGACTTGAGAACAATCCATGACACAGTCAGGTCTCAGCTTTCCAAAGGGGGGGTGCATGCTAAACTCTGCAGGGTGGGTTTTGTTTGCTAAATGTTTGCTAAAATCGAACTTTTTGAGACATATTATACAAATGTTTAATCTGTCATTTGAGGCCTTTGGGAAATTTTTTCATCTTTTCTTGGCTTCTTTATGCACATTAATACAAATTTTTACCTGGGTGCCCAAACATTCGAGCCCCACTTTATCTAGATATTTATATTTTTCAGACTTGGTATATTTATGACTTTACATGCTCTGCACTTGGGTTGGGGTTCCATACCTTTTTGGGCCAGACCAAGGTTAATGGCGTGGCATTCCCAATCACGCGCACAGGAAACGAATAACCTTGAAAAAACGATTTGCAACTCGGCCAAATCACAGACATGTCGATTCGCACTGGACTAATATTTTCACAGGACCACAGTGTTTGGCGAGGTCATTTTGCGGGGGAATTTTTATTTGACAAATTACAGACATGGCCAATTCACATGGGATTAAAATCCCAGACAATCTCCGTAATTATTACAAATGACTAGATTAGATTAGATTAAATTATATAACACTTTATTCATCCCACACTGGGGAAATCCCCTTGTTACAGCAGCAGCAGTTTTCAACAGTAAAAAGCACAAGAAAAAACAACCAATGAGCAAAAGGTATTGAATGAATGTAAAGTGGCATTAAATAAATGGTGTTGTAAAGTGTGGTTGCCATAGTACAAAAAAAAATAGAGATCACCAGGTCATACCGATCCCATGGGAATAGGGTTTTATACACATAAGGGAAAGGAGCTGTCAACGAGGGCCAGGTGCCATGAGGGCTGACGAGGACCAGGTGAAACACGTCATCAGGGCGGGGCGGACAATCACGAAGGCAGGAAGTAAAACAAGACATGAAATATGAGAGCACCTGCAAAATAAATCAGAAAATGAACCAATCTCCAGGATCATGATTCAGAATCAGAAAGTAGCACTTACTAGGAATTTGCTTTGGTTGATGATGCATACATATAACATATTTGAAAAAAATTATATGAAGGCCACAAGGATGTGCAAAAATGTTGAGGGTTGTGAAAAAGATGACAGATACATCTGGGAATTTTTCTTTTCTTTTGATACCACAATGTACAGCTCCTCTAAGTGTGTGTGTGTGTGTGTTTGTGTGTGCATGTGTGTGTGTTTTACTGTATACTATCTGAGATCAGTTTTCCCTTTAGCTGTAAAACAGCAGCTCAAGGGGAGTGTGTTCTTGATTGTCGACATGTAAGAGGTATAATTAGCTATCCCACATGCTGCTTAACGGCACACCTCAGACTCATGAAGCTCCAGCATTACCATTAGAATATCAATGACCATCTGCATTAATACCTGCTGCCAGTTTTCACACGACTATAGTGGTTGGCAGCAATTTTTCTAAATTGCTCATGTGTCTTGTTAACAGTTAAAAACCACCCCACACAGATGGATGTACGGTATTGGCCCTACGTATGATGATCTAAAACCTGTCTCTGTTAATGTCTCAGTCTGAGTAAAGCAATACAAATTTAAGACAGTAGAAAAAATAAAGGGACTAAAATAGAGACACAAACATGAGACAGCGGTGCAAGCGACGCATCCAAGTCACATTAGATCTTGTTAAATTCATTTCCGTCCGACCACACATTGTGTCTTCGTGCCCCGAGGCGTAGAGAGTACCCATTTTGCATATCAATTCATTACCTATGAGCCACGACCGGGGCTAGAGTCCATACACACACACCAAACAGGCCACTCATTACAGCCCTCCGTATTCCAGAGCACAACCTTTGGCATACTGTCACAGCAATCTGCCCCGCACGGCCATAAATCAACTCCAACTACGAGCCCATTATCAACTCATGTCAATGAGAACAGACAGGGCTTGGACTTCGAAGGCTATGGTGTAAATTTATATTAGATTCAATGGAGATGGGAGTCCAAATGAAGGGGGCGGCTGTTGACTGGATCACAGACACTGTTGCTCTCAGCCCAAAGATAATTCACTTAATATGCATCATTCTGTCTCCCGTTCCTTCAGCTCGGCCTAGTTTGACCGCAACAGCAACATTGTTAACCCCTCCATCCCAGTCCATTCCTTCCACTGGGTTGAACTTTAGGGTTATGGAAATAGGTCAAGCAGAGTCCAATTGAAGTGAAATATGAGGCTGGAGTATCGCAGGGCTGAGTGGGATCACCCCAGCCCCTTAAAGAGCTATTTATGAAATGAAAATAATATAATTTTCCTTATATCCTGCCTTTTATCATTATACACAAAATGTAAAAATATCAAATGTAAGAAAAAAATGAGAGGGGGGGAAATGTGGTGCACAGTCCTGAGAGCAACTATATACATATATAAAATAATAGAAAGATAGAGGGTTGTACACATTATGACAGAGGCCTGTTTACAAAGATAACTGTTTTTAGAGTAGTGTGCATTTGTAAAGGCATTTCTATATTCTATTGTACTTATTGCTTGAGGCCAGTTTTTCTTTGAGTATGAAATGGAAGTTACACGTCATCTCTTATCTTTACGATTCAGTTACATCCACACGATGCAAAACCAGGAAACGTCTCCTTAAATTAGCTTTATGCAACCAACACTAGAAGTCCTCATCAGGGGCCTCAACCCTTCTAATCAGTGTCAACGCGCCTCATTGGTCATAATAGTGCTGCATCATTGGGGCTCAGCCAAGCAGGAGCCAGTCAGCCTGTTATGGGGGGGCTCTATTCACAGTCCAGCAAAGCCGATCCATCTGCTGCCAATTGACATGCTGTGAGTGTTGTGTTGGATCTCCGCATAAATCCCCATTAGGCTCGGATGCTACCTGTCCAACTCTGTTATTGACTCCTTATTGTGCGCTGGCTCCAAAACAATTTCAATCTAATTTGGGGTTATAAGGACTGATATCAGATGCCGGTACCTAAATGTAAATCCAGTGCCATCTGCATCCAGGAGACACTGTGTTTTTTTATCCTGATTGCTCCACTGTGCTAGTAGTAGTTGGAGAGTTTCTCTGTTGTGCAGCTAGCTGCCAGATATGATCAGACATTTTAAGCTAACATGGGATGGTATAATACAAGCCAATTAAGAAAAGTGGAGGACATTGTTGATGAGTTGTTGTGGGAAGGCTCTCTAGTTTGTTAGTGGGACTGTAAAATGTCAGATACTGACATTCAAAGGTCATCTGAGCATGTCAGAACATTTGATTTGAGATTAACATACTGCACAGTCTCCAGTTGATGTGGAGCCGCAAGAGCCAGAGCACGTCAATCAAAATATCTGACCTCTTTAACAATGTTGTATCCCCTGTCTCTCTAATTTAGTCATTTGTAAATACCAGTCATATGGACAACGTGAAGAAGGGAGGAGAAGTAGGGAGGAGAAGTAGAAGGTGGTACTTTATATACACCCAGTATGTTTGATTGAATGTAACAGAACTTGAAGTGAGTGAAGCCGTGATAGTGTGTGGAGTGTGCACTTCCTGTGGTGCTTTGTTTGAGCAGCTTTTCCTGACAGATTTGTTCCAACACTTTTCTCAGAATCCCACCTCACCTGGAAGTGTTGGTGTTGGAGTTATTGGCTTTTAAATGAGATATTATAATCCTAACCTTAGCAGAGCTCAAACTAAAAATAGACAACTCCTATGTTCAAGAGGAGAAGGGTTTGACAATGTTAAGAAAACTGCATTCCTGCTGTTGTATGCCGCCTGTATGTTCTGTGCTCACAACAAAAATATAAGTTAATAAGTTGCTTTGTTTGCATTGCTCAGTACGTTTTACATTCCAGGATGTAATGTTCATGTCCCTTCTCCGTCCTTACTCGCACAAATACTTTTTGGATCAGAATAAAATATGTCTTTGCCTAATGTTACTACTGTGAGTCCGTTTTACAGATATCACACAGAGCTGATGCACAATTCACACATGCCCAGTTCCAGAAACACATTTTGTTACAATGTGCAACTCTACACCCCCACTACTACCTACTACTGTCATGAATAAACAGTGTTCCTTATTTGCTAACGTTGCCTCTGAAAAATCCAGCAGACAGTAACCAAGGATACTGTTAACTGAAACAGTTGATTTAACGTCACCTCTCCTTTTACACACAGTAAAGCAACAAAATGGAAATGCTGAGGGAAAATTAATACATTTTTTTCATTTTGGTTATGAGCGTTCTGCACTGTTCCAATAGCTCACCTTTAAAGGGGAGAGAGAGAGCAAATTTGGGCGGGCATTTTAGTGTGGGAGCATTTTTCAGGGGAGGACAGTCTCGAAAGGTCACAAATGACAGACTCTTCTTCTAAAGGCCATGATTATTTTCACAAAATTTCATAAAAATCTCGACATTGGTTTTGGAAAAACATTGTTATGGACCAAGGTGTCCAACAGATTTAAGTAGAACTGTTTATTTAATGAAGAAAAATGTTACCTGAATTATTCCGAGTAAGCGGGCTTTTTTTGGGCTTTTCAGATGTCATTTTGGAAAACTGTCCAAAAATACTCTGCCAACACAAGCCCAAAGCTATCTGCATGGATAGATTACAGTAATGGTAGATACAGCTTTACACCATTTGGGTAAACTGAACCTTTAAAAGAATCGAGACTTATTGCTCTTACATATTTCTTTCTTTTTTGTGATTGAGCTTACATACTGTACTGAAAGACATTAAATGCCTTTGAAATTGTCTTTTTCCTACCAATGGTACCATTGTCTCAGATTTCTTTGGAAAGGGTTTTAGCATTTGTGATGTTAAAATTGACCAATCATAGGCTGTTGGGACACAGAAATCAAGTGTACACACGCGGGATCATAATTCAACTTACAGTGTGACTTCTAAAAACAACTGACCTCATCACTGTCAGAAGACCTGCATCCACTGTGAGTTGGTTTGGGAATTTGTGTAAGAGTGAAACTTGAAAAAGTCGTGGGAGGACTTAATACTCAATTATAGGCTCTTGTAAAACACAAGAGAAAGACTAATAAACATGTGGAGGGATTATTGTTCAAACCGTTCAGTGGATCTTGTGATTACTGTGCCTACATGTAGACTGTGACAGGTGAGAAGTAGTCACATTTACATGATAATGAATGGAGAATTGTTCCCAGACTGAGCACTTCCTAAAATAAGCCGAGGGTGTAGTAGATGGAGGTGTGCTGCTAGGAGACGCCAACCTCTCCACAGCCTCAGTAATGCACCGACAAACACGAGAGGAGCCTCTCTTAGGCTCTATATAACCCTCCATTTGTCACGATTGCTGGTTTCTGTTGTAGATTTTTCCTGTTTCCTAGTTATTTGTTCTGGTCCCTTGTTGTTTCACATCTCGTTTTCTGTCTTTTCCTTGTGTATGTCTCATGCTTAGTTTCCTGTTTTATGTTGTAGTCTCCCTGTTTCTCCCATGTTATCTCTTGTTTCACTTCCTGTCTTTTGTTTTCCTGCCCTTGCGATTGTCTGCCCCGCCCTGATGACTTTCACCTGTTCCCCGGTCCTTGTGTCACCTGTCTTGGTTTCACCCTCATTTACATGTGGATGTAGTCTGTGTGCTTTCTTTGTCTGTTGTTGGTTTGTTGTCTGTGAAATGTGTCACTCCCCAATGTGAGTCGATTGCAGATTTGAGTGCATGCGTCACTTTGCGACAAGTAGCATACAAGATGCTAACGAGAGACTTCTGTAATGTCAACACAGTAAAATTAACCTACTTAACCAAGTTGGTTCACTGCTGGCTACAAGTTAGCATCACACACAACAAAGGCTGTCAGTTGAGTGGCGTTTTGAGCTAACGTTAGCAATCAAACAATCATAGATAGCTTCAATTTTTCTGAAATGACTACCATTGTCTTTTTTATTTTTTATTATTTTTAGTGTTTGTCATGACAAATGTTTATTATTTCATGGATTTCACAAATCTCAGTATGACACGTTATGCCGTAAACTGTTTAACTGAGCATGTGCGACTCACATCTGCCCTGACTCACATCGGGGGAGTGACAAAGTGTTCCATCCTGGGTTTAGTTGTATTTTTCGTCTTCCTGTTCTTTTCCTGTATTTTGGAACATCACCTGCTCCCACGTTTGTAAGTCACTTTTTGTTTTTTCATTAAATCCTTATATTGAACTGCTGCTCCCTCCTTGCCTTCCCACACTTGGGTCCAAGCCAGAAGCCTGACACCATTTATGACAACAGGTAGACTTTTATTAGACTGAGTTTTACTAGAACTATGAACGTAAAGGGCACAATAAGAGCACTCTGTCACTTGGTGATTCACTCATCTACAGTAGATTTGAGTTAGATAACAAGATATGACGCCACACTGGAGCTGGATTTATGCTTTACTGGCGAGGCGCTGCAGCAGTCCAGCCATTGATGCACAGGGTCAAAGTAAATGATATAGTGCAGAATAGAACCTGTTGATTAACAGCGCAGCACTCTGTGAATGTGTCATGCATTGACCGGCCGTATTGTGCTGTTGTGAAAATCAATATAAGTCTAGAGAGCAGCTGTCACAGTTGGTAGGTTTAATGTAATTAGTTTTTCTAGGTAACCCTTAGATTTTTGGTGAATTTAGTTGTTCAAAAACAGAAAGGATCATAGTAAAATCTCTCCTTTAGACATACTTGGTTGGGACTCTTGGCGTTACTACTTGAAGCTCTAGGGACTCGCGTCCAGCCCTTTGGCGTCATATTTAAACGCTTGGTCGGGAATCTTGGCTAGTGATGGTCAAATGAAGCTTCGCGGATCACTGTCTTTATATTCTGAGCTCACTAGATGGCAGTCTCTTTTAAACAAAGGGATGAAAGCACACTGAATTGCCATTCGTTTAACCTTTTTCTTAAAACAGTGAGCTCAGAAAATAAAGAGGTTGGTTCGCGATAGTGATGGCCAAATGAAGCTTTGTGAAACAGTGTCTTTATTTTCTGAGCCACTGGATGGTGCTCTGGGTTTTAAGACAAAGGCCTAAGGCATTGCAATTCAGCATATTCTCAACCAGTTGTTAAACAGAGAATGCCATCTAGTGGGCTCAGAAAATAAAGACACTGGTTCACGAAGCTTCATTTGACCATCACTACTCATGGCGTCACTTTTTGACACTTTGGGTCGGGGCGTACCTTTAACTGACGTGTGGCACAAGAACGGGATGGTTAGGTTTCGGAAAGGTTGATGGGTGGGGTTACAAAATGTACGTTTCAGGGACAGGCAGGACAAGGACGGGACACAACCCCCGCTCTCCTGGGTGAAAGGCCTGTGTGTTGTCAGGAGAGGAGGAAGAGCCCTGATAACATTGGTTAACAGGTAAGCCACAATGTGCTAACACATTTTATTCAAGATTTGATGAACGTCAAAAAAATGATTGCATTGTTGTATCTCTTTGTGGAGTACATTCATACTATACTCACATTAAGGTTATTTAACCCTCATGTTGTCCTTGGGTCGAATTCGACCCGTTTCCAGTTAATTTTTTTTTTTTTTTTATCATTAAAAATGGGCCGTCAAAATAAGCGCTGAAAATGTCAACATTAAAAAAATCTAAAAACTTTGGAAAAAACATTAAAAAAGCACCCGAAACATTGAATAAGTGACAAAAATATCTTAAAAAAACAAAAAGAATGTCGAAAAAAAGAGACCAAAATGTTGTTTTTTTCAAGACAACACAAGAGATAAAAACTAAAGACTGTTTCTCCATTCCTTGAAAAAAAAGCACTGTTGGCCCACTTTGCATAGGATCAATAGGCAACATGTTCCAAAAACAAGGGAATGTGTATATTCTCTGTTGATTTGTACATATATTAATTGTGCTCTCATATAAAGGACCCTGTAGATGCAACAAGGATGTCCAGTAAATACCCAGCAGGCTGAGCCTGTTAGTTACAGCAGAGACACCCTATGGTCTTGTACTGTATTTCTGGGGAATTAGAGAAAATTAAGTAAAGCCATTTAAACTCAGCGATGGCCCAAGCAGAATCTGATCCACCTAACCAAGCGTTAGTCATTGCACGGCTTGTAAGCGTCCAGCGGCTCGCCAAACTTTAATTTGTAGCTCGCAAGGCTGTAAATGAATTCAGTGATGTGTTGGGCGGCTGTGGCTCAGTGGTAGAGCGGTCGTCTGCCAATCGGAAGGTTGGCAGTCTGATCTGGCCTGGCCCTGCCAGTGTCAATGTCGAAGTGTCCTTGGGCAAGACAATGAACCCCGAGTTGCCCCCGATTTGTTCATCTGATGAGCGGGTGGCACCTTGGCATCCTGGGCCACAGTGTATGAATGTGTGTGAATGGTGAATGGTTCCTGGACTATGTAAAAGCGCTTTGAGTAGTTGTTAAGACTAGGAAAGCGCTATATAAGAACAGTCCATATGATCATAAAGTCAACGCAGACATTTCATCAAAACATTGATAAATAACATTGATTGATCAGCAGACATGCTATTTACGACTGGATGTAGCTTTTGATACTTTGTCTGTAAAAGAGGCTCTCGTATTGACTTTGTCCTTGCAGTGTGGCTCTTATGAAATATAGTGAAGACCGCTAAACATCAAAATAACTCATAGACCTAATTTTAGAGCACGTCTGTATGAGTGGCAGTTGTTGTTTAACGGCTCCAACTGGCACAGAAACAGTGAGGTCTTATTACTAAAGCCTATAAAAGGGAGAAATGACTGCTCTTAGGGCCTGTCACTATCCTCCAGTTAAATACAACCTTTATCCCAACCACACACACACACACACAAACAAACACACACACCTGTGAAGAGGATCCATATTAAGTGATTACACAAACATGTTAATCAGCTAGCCTTAAATCAATACTATCCATTTGACCTGGTGTGAGTGATTGTGACTGCAGTTTGTGTGTTTTAGCGTGATAGCATTGTATTGGCGGGATGAGGGAAACATTCTTATGAAATATAATGTGTCTTTAAGAGCTGATAGAAGCAGTCCAAACTAATTTTGACTCTTTAAGGGCAGGATTATGTGTGCTGTTATGTCCTCTCGCTCCGCTCCTCTCTCGCCCTCATACTCATACATACAGCTCCCCTAATGACTCTGGTGTGTACAGATCCACTTGATTGGACATTATGTGATTGTGGAAGTCCTTGAAAGATGGATGTGTTTGCATATAAAGCCCGCATATTATTCTGGTGTGTTCCATACTGTATATCCGATCAATTCACCATCACCAAAACTCTGTGTCAGCGCTCAGATCAATCATTAATAATCATTAATAATCATTAGTAATCAGCTCAGCCGTGAACAAGTGTGGATGTTATAAAATTAGAAACATTTACATGAGATGACTGACAATATCAACAATCATGTTGTGTCTGTGCCGCGTAGTCATGCAAATTACTATTATCTGACGGTGGCCTAGAACCATTAACACCTGTGAAACTATCCAGCAGCTCAGCACTGTGTCCTTACCAGAAACTGCCATTCTACTGAGCATTTAGTGGCTCTTTATATGAGTCTATTTGTCTCTTTCAGCTCTTGCAACAACTCCTGTTGTCTCAGCGTGACCTCAAGGTCCTCTCTTTAAATGCATTTCCAGTTACATTTGAATGGAAGTATTGATCTGGGTATTTTTGTTGCACAGCGTTGTATTGATGGTGTATGAGGCATAGCCAGAATGATTGAGTGGTAGCATTGTGACAGCCTTATCAACCAGAACAAAAAGACAAGCCGGTGGAAAATCCATAAGCGGATCTCACTATAAGCTAGCGTTCAGTACTGCATATCTGGATTGATTACTCATTAGCGATCAATATCTTTTGATGCAGTGTTGAGTTTCAGCGTCATTCTCAGTCATTTAATTTTTCACAGCCTGGCTGTGGCAGTTCTTCAGGCTGGCTTTCAAGTAGTGAAAAGGAAACTGCTGAGGAAGGTGATTCAGGCCTGTTTTATGTAGTTCAATGCAGATTTAATCTGACTGGATGGGTCAAGTGGATCAAAGGGCCGGTCTTTATTTTCCCTCATTGACTGTATTTTATAAAAATGAACATGGAAACAGATCTGTTTATTTGTTTTAACTGAACTCTATCACTCTTTGAGAATCATAGATGTGTTCTCTGATTTCTTGGTTATTGGAATTTGGTGACTTTGCACCACAAAGCTTAAGAAAAATCCCAGAAGATATAAGACACCATCGGACTTTGACTACCTTCCAGGTTAAAAACCTATAAGTTGCACTACCTTTGACAAACCCTTTACTGTAACACTCACAACAATCTACCTTGTACTTAAACCTTGTGAATTTATGTCTCTTTTATAGTGATTGCTATCCGTGAAATTTTGCTTATGTCTTTATGTTGTATTTCCTGCTCCATGTCTCCCTTGCCTAATTCTTCTAGCAGTGTTGGTATAAAGGTAAGGGCAGGATTCTCAAAGATCTGCACTGTCAAAATGATTAACAGTGTACATATGTGTGCAGTATGCATTCTGACTTCTGGGGGAAACTCACTTCAAAAGTGCTAGAATCAGGTTAAGTTTATTGTCTTTTTGTGCTTTTTTATAATCTGCTTGACTGTGCTCTGCCTGCCATCATCAATAAGGTATTGCTAAACAACAAGGGTGTGGTTAGCACTTCTAAGTGGGATACATACATATATACCAGTTACAGAAACCAGTTATTAATGTACCTGGGTAACTTTAAGAAAAGCTGTGTCTGAACCTTGTCGCTTCAGTACTGGAGTCTCTCAGGGATTTGTGTTAGGTGCCCTCTTAATTAGATATTTTTCTGAGTCTAAAAACCAGGTGACAGAACTCATTTCTGCTTGTTTGGGTGAAATTGATCTGTGGATGTCATGGATGTCATCTCTCGTCCACGACCTCTCCATTACCAGAAATCTGAGGTGTCATAGCCGGACTGCAGCCCGGTGTGAGACTGGAAGACCAGTTGTCCTTCACTGCTAACAACTCTGTGACAACCTTGGGTGTTTGGTCTCTGCCTGTCTGTGTGTGT
>NC_045738.1:26086997-26091792 GCF_008692095.1 Etheostoma spectabile | reverse complement strand
GTGTGTGTCTGTTTCTGAGTGTGGTGTTTAGTCTCCCTCTCTCCCATCTTTCCTCTGTTTAATTATTATTATGTAACATTATTTTATTGGCACTGGGACGTGTTCTCGTTTCAGTGTATTGTTTGTAATTGTCACTGTTTATTTCTTAAATATGTAAAAAAAACAAAAAAACTGACAACCTTTTCCTACAGTATAATTCTTCAAGATCAGACAGGAGGACACGTCCTTTCTCATCCATGTCTTGGCTCTTGTCATCTCGTCTAGACTCTCCACATCTTCTGTCACAGACTAAAAGCTAATCTGTTCAGACTGGACCTCCACCCACAGAAGCCAAGCTTTTATTGTTTTTTAATGTAGCACCTCAAGCAGTGTGTGATGATTTTGTTGTTTCTGGGTTGTATCATCTCGTTTGAATGCGCTTATTGTAAGTTTCAATGTCAAAGTTAACCAAAGTTAAACCCCACGTGTGAACTCTGTCCATGAGCAAAGTCACAGATAGTGGCAACTTTGTAGAATCTTCTATTAAAATGTATTATGAATGTATAACTCAATTGATTTTGTGTAAAATAAATGAATAAATGCATTAAGAGAGACAGAGTTCCGCAGCAATCTAGGCAGCTGTTGTTAAGATATTTTGTTTTAGACCAAAGAGTCTTTGCCTTTTTTATAGTCCTATTACAAAAAATGTCTTATTTCCTCAATTTTTCTTAAAATAGAAGCTTGCAAATCTCTTGGATAATGCAACAATAATATCATTTATGACTAAGAGTTTTAATTTTCTCAGCATTGTGAGAAATCCTGTTTTTTTCTTTCAGTTTGATGTTGTGGATGGCTCTAGATCCAACAATACCCATGCACCTCATTCGCTGTTGCTATGGAACAGGCTATGAAAAACATCCGTCAGAGGTGGAATCAGCAGTAGCAAATTCAAAACACGGCATTGTATTTTGGAATGATCACCCCTCCTCAAAAATACTCAAAATCTGAACTATATCTAATGTGAAGGGTATTATTATGACTGTGTAGTCCAATGTCTATTTTTCTTGTCAGCATAAGAGATACCACATGTTGTGTAAATGGTGACTCACACAATGCATATTGCATACTACAGGCAGAGTGAATATAAATCACACAATTTTCCATATTCCAAATTGTTGACTGACCATCTGAGGGCCCCGGCCCTGTTGTTCAGTTCTCTGGCCACCAATCTCCATGTTTTCCCTTAACTTTCCAAACCCTGGACACCCCAAATAACTTTAATGCCCTGTCATTAGACCCTGAATTGGGACAAAATACTTACTGCTTCTTATTTTAAAGCAAATTTAAAACTCAATTTAAAGATTCTGCCTACACAGAAAGATCCCCAACATATCGTTATTAAGAACCTCACATCAGGTAACTCTTAACACATCTCTGTCCAAAATATCTTCCAGTCGGATCAACGCGACAGTTCCATCTGGTTGCAGGTTGATGGGTGACTCATCCTCTCGCCCACAAGAAGCAGCTCTGCAGGTGTGACTCATTTGTCACAGCTGTGTCCAGAAATGAGAGGAATTCTTTTTGCGAACAAAGTTGGACTCTTATGCAGGTTCTCATATCCACTTATCAATGTTTACTTCTCCCCACCACCCCTCAATTTCTCAACAGTATGTGTATTTATTTAACAGTATGTACAGTATGTACAGTCCCTACGTACAATTACACATGAAAAAGGGCACACTTTAGATCTAGTTCTGTCTTACGGTTTGCCTGTGTTAAACCTAGAGACACATGACGCTGTATTTTCTGATCATATGCCTGTGACATTTGAGACTGTTTTTGCCCATGCTGTGATCAAAACTCCGGTGCCTGCACGAAGCTATCGGATTATTAACCCCTCCACTGCCACGCAATTCTCCATGGCTTTTGACCAGCTCTGTCCTCCTAATATGTCTGATGACCAGGAGCTCAGTACCTGGTTCCAGTCTTCCTGTAAAGCTGTCCTGGACTCGGTGGCGCCATTAAAGGTTAGGCAAACCAGAACTAAACCTGAACTGTGGCTTAATGCCGGGACTCGAGCTGTCAGACAGGAATGTCGCAGAGCTGAGCGTAAGTGGAAATCAGATAAATTGCAAGTGTCCTTTCAGATTTTTAAAGATTGCTGGCGAAACTACCAGAATGCTGTTAAAGAGGCAAGAAAAGAGTATTTCTCTAATATTTTTTCATCTCACGCCCAGAATCCACGAATGCTTTTTAGTACTATTGACTCTCTTTTTAACGCTCCACAAACTGCTGGTTTGGAATCCTCCATTGCACTCTGTAACAATTTTATGCAATTTTTTATTGATAAGGTCGCCTCTGCGAGGGCGCTCAACTGTTATACTGGTTTAGATCCCTCTGTTTGTGCTGCTTGCCCTGTTGTTTTTAATCAATTTGAGCCTGTGACGCTATCACATTTGAAGGATGTGGTTACTCATATTAAGCCTTCTGGCTCTCCCTGTGATGTTCTTCCACCAAGGCTGTTTAAAGAAGTTTTTCCCACTATTTGGTACTGGGTACTTGCTATTGTAAATGGTAGCCTGTCATCCGGTGTGGTTCCTGCAGACTTTAAGCATGCTGTAGTGACACCCCTGATAAAGAAACCTGGTTTAGATCCTACTGTGTTGAATAATTTTAGGCCAATATCCAAGCTCCCATTTGTATCTAAAATCTTGGAGAAAATTGTGTATCTACAACTAAAGTCTTTTCTTGATGAGCAGGGTTTATCAGAGGTTTTTCAATCTGGATTTAAAACCCTACACAGCACGGAGTCAGCACTGTTGAAGGTCTGCAATGACATCCTCTTGGCATGCGATTCCGGTAATAATGTAATCTTGGTCCTGTTGGACCTTACCGCTGCCTTTGATACTGTAGACCACAGCATTTTAATCTCAAGGTTACAGCACCAAGTAGGCCTCTGTGGCACTGTCCTGGAGTGGTTTAGATCCTACCTGTCTGACAGAACATTTCATGTTCAAATGGCTGAGTTTGAATCCCATGCTGCTCCACTGTCATGTGGTGTTCCCCAGGGTTCAATTTTAGGTCCCTTGCTTTTTTCATTGTATCTGCTTCCTTTTGGGTCTATTCTTAGAAAACATGGTATTTCTTTCCATTGTTATGCAGACGACTGCCAGATTATGAGACCCTTAAAACGACATGACACCTGTTCTATTACACCTCTTTTAGCATGTCTGGAGGATATTAAAGCATGGAGGCCTTAAACTTTTTAAATTTAATAAAAAAGAAAACAGAGGTGATAATGTTTGGACCTGGTGGCTCGAGTCCCCCTACTGAGCTGGGCCCTCTAGCCTATATCTTAAACCAACAGTATTAAATCTTGGTTTTAGACTGGACAGTGATTTTAAACTGGGCAGCCAAATCAATGCCACAGTCAAATTAAGTTTTTTTCATCTGAGGAAGCTGGTAAAGGTGAAACCTTTCCTTTACAGGCAGCAGTTAGAAACCGTAATCCATGCCTTCATTTCTTTACGGCTGGATTACTGTAATTCTTTATTTTGGACTCAGTAAATCCTACTCGCACGTCTGCAGTAGTCCAGAATGCTGCTGCACGGGTTTTGACTGGAACCCGGAAGAGAGAAACATCACTCCGTCCTGGCTTACTTCACTGGCTGCCTGTGCATTTAGAGTCCATTTAAAATCCTCTTGATTACTTTTAAAGCTTTAAACGGTCTTGCCCCGTCTTATTAACTCAGCTACTCAACCGCTACACTCCTCCCGGTCACTCGGGTCGGCTGACCAGTTGCTCCTGGTCGTCCCCGGATCCAAGCGGAAGCTTAGAGGGGACAGGGCCTTTTCTGTTTGTGCTCCTAAGTTATGGAATGCCTTACCTTTGACCATTCGTCAGGCTTCCTCATTACCGATTTTTAAAACTCTTCTTAAAACTCATTTCTACACTTTGGCTTTAACCCAAACTGAGACTTGATCTTATCTGGTTTTATATGGTGTTATTGGGTAGATCTTCACCCAGTTTATTATTTTATGATATTGGGATTGTTATTTTTATCTGTGTTTGCTGCCTTCATGTACAGCACTTTGTTCAGCTACTGCTGATGTGAAAGCGCTTTATAAATAAAGTGATGATGATGATGATTTTAGTGGTCTTGACCTTTATGCACTTTTTTAAAGCTTTAGTGCGTGACGTTTTTATATTAATGACAGTCTGTTACATTCTGAGTTGCTACAACGCTAATTAAGACTATCAGCTCCACACAACGCTCTCTGGACTTCTCACTGTGAGTATGTTCAGAAGATTGTGGCGTCCTTTAACTTTCGTGTGCAGAAACTCGAGTGAAGATAATTCCCCTCTTATGAAAAGTCCATGTTTTTTGAATTTTTTGTGTCCTCCTTGGCTACAAGTAACTGCATGGAGGAGGGATGGGGGTGGTGCGCGATTACAGAAGGCTTGTGTCATGTGGATGCAGCAACAGTGAGGTTGCCATTGCTTAGAATTCATCATGGGGGCTACAGATACCACGCACTGTAGCTTTAAAGGGCTACCTCACACTGCTGGTGTCATGTGGGTATAAATTGACTTCAGTGGCTACAAGATAGACTTTCAGTATTTCTCCCAAACAAAAAGTGTAAATCTTGGCTAATGCTCATAGGTGTTGAGGAGAAGAGATAGGATCTTCTCTGTAAGGGACTGGAAAAATGATCTGCCAGTCTCAGGATGGAGAGCAAGGCAGCAATGGAGGAAATTGTGTGGAGACAGATGAGGATGTGGCGGGTGGAGGGTGTGTGGAGATGAAGGTTTCGG
>NC_045738.1:26078353-26086987 GCF_008692095.1 Etheostoma spectabile | reverse complement strand
GTGCTGACACCATTTATGACACATCATTAAGCTGCCAATGAGGCCGCAGATCTCAGGCTTTAGGGATTCTCTCCCCAGACTCTCTTTTTGTTGCACACATTCCTCTGTCTTCTTGCTCCAGTCTGTATTTTTTTGGTGTCTCCAACAATGTCTCCAACAGAGGACGTTTCAGGATGTGGCAAATGGCAACACATTCCTCTATGTCTGCCCATCATTTTCCTTTTGTGATCTACTTAGTCAAACAGAGGAGACAGATGCACAGGGCCTTCACAGTATTGACCAAGACCTGCTGATCAACTGGGTGCAACAGAACGGATCTCCTGTTAAAGAGACAGTACAACAGTTAACACGTGACCCTGATGCACACTTATAATATATCAATAATTGCTTTTCTATTGAAGCCACGTGTAAGGCTGGTTGATCAGAATGGACGGAAGTCCAAATGCATGACCCAGAGACAGTCAGTGTAGTACGAGTCAGTAACACATTTTTCGGGGCCGTTGGGGAGAAAACTGAAAGAAGAGCCGTGTTTGCAATCTGTAGAATATCTGAAACCAAACAATTTGAAACATTTTTGAAAAAGCCTGTTGGCAGAATATCAACCAGGAGGAGGTTTTCAGATGTAAAATGTCTTCCAGGTATTTATGCTTGATTGCATACATTTGTGTCATCTTTCATTTGGTTTTGGGTGGACACTGTGACAACAAATCCTGGATTTGGTATGGAGGCACTGCTTGTCTAATTTCCTGAATTTTGTCAGTGAAGAAAGTGACAAATTCAACGCAGGCGTTGGTCGATATAAGTTCAGATGCTGCTGACACTGGGAGGTTTGTTGACCTATTGATAGGAGCAAACAAAGCATGTGAATTATTATTGTTTTTGGCGATAAGGTCAGAGAAGAATGACCGCCTTGCATTCCTCAGTTCCAAATTATAAATGACAAGTCTCTCTTTATGGTTGTTACCCAAATAAACCTGGAAATTACTTTTTTTGCCACTTGCGTACATCTTTTTCAACATGCTATTTTACTGTTCTTAGCAGCGCGGCATTTATCTGTGGATATCTTTTCTTACCAGAGACCTTATTTGCAATGGCATCAATAACTTTTGTAATTTTTTACTTGAAGAGAGGGCGGCTGAGGAGGACATGAGCTGAATGAATGTTTCACTGGCGTTTTCAGTGATAAACTTCTTTTTTTCTGATAACCTCTGTTTGAGGACGTGTGTAAACAGAGATAGAGTCTTTAAAGAAAACACAGGGATGATAAGAAAGAGCAACGTCATAACCTTGGAAACATTCAGACCCTTGGAGATAATCAGGTCCAGAGTGTGCCCCTTATAGGCTCCGTCACATGAGTCAGTCCATAGTTGAAGAGCCATATTAAAAAGAAGCTAAATATCCAAAATATTTGCTTATGTTGGAATGAGTTATTCAACAAAATTGTGACTCCACCTCCTTCCTCATTCACTTTATTCTCACTCACCATTGCAGCTGATGTGACAAAAGCAGCAGTGGTATTATGGTCTAACTAAGTTTCAATTAAAGACAATCAATATTGTGCTTTATGATATGTATTCACTGGTTAAAAAGATCATCCTGCCAAAGACCTGTAGGAAATGTACAGTTCTTACATAGCGCTTTTCTAGTGTTAACGACTACTTAAAGTGCTTTAACATAGTACAGGAACCATTCACCTTTCACACACATTTACACTCCGATGGCGCAGCATCGGGGGCCACTCTTGCCCAGGGACCCTTCGACATGGGAATGCAGGGCCAGGTATCAAACCACCAACCTGCCCCTCTACCCTGAGCCATAGCCGCCCACAGCCGATAGTATTAGTGTGTTAAAATAACGATCTGCCAAATATTTTGGGAGAGGTTGTGGCTGACGAGGAAAGGGTGCTAAATTTGCAGTTGAGTGCTTATGGTTTCTTATTGGATTCACCGTTCTTTTTTTATTACATATCACAACACATTGAGGAAGCTTTTAATACTCAGGGCCGGGGCATGCCCTGGAAAGACTCATGATTGCAGCTACGCGTTACGAACTCCCATAGGGGGCAGGGGAAAGGGTCAGAGAGTGTTGGCATGAGTGGAGCATGGGACAGTGAAGGAGATGGATCCTCAAAGGCATGATGAGGGGTGTAAAGGGGGGATGAGGGGGGTTGTTATTTCTCAACTAGGCTCTGTGGTCTGCCATGGTTAAATCTCTCCTCGGGGGGGGGGCTGTGGTGGATCTCTGGCGTGCTTCGTTTTGTCCTCAACTTGAGCAGATGTGTGGCGCAGAAAGTAAAGTAGGTTTGAGATGAGCAGCTTTACACTCGTGTTGTCTTCCCGACAAAATTGAAAATCAACACTTTTGTTGACTTTTTTTTATCAATGATTTTAACTTCTCTTACAGTTTTGTCCCTTTTTCAACACTTTTTTTATGTTTGTCACTTTTTTGACATTTTCAACACTATGGAACACTAACTTATTAACTTTAGTTTTACAGTTATCTTTTGGAATTTATGCTCAATAAACCTCATTTATAGGTAATTATAACTAATGTTTGAGAAATTAGGAATTATTTAGACTAAAATTAAAGGAATGTACAGTATGTTGATGGATAATCAGAGACTGGAATGTGTCAACTTTTACCCAATACTATTTCGAAACCACTTTTTTTTCAAATGCTATAAAATTAAATAGTTGAAAGTCGAGATTTGTACTTGCCAAATAGCGTTGTGTGGGATCAATTATGTTATTTTGGGGAATTAAAAAGAACATTTATATAGGAAAACGGGTCCATTTGACCCGAGGACCGTCACGACGGTTAAGGAAAAGTCCATCTGCCTTAAAATGATGTACGCGGTCCCAAAAAAAGTTGAAATTGTCAAGGAAATGCAGTAAATGGAGGGAACATGCAGTTTAAAGCCATGTGTTCAGTGCCAACAATCTGTGAATCTCTTAAATTCTGGCTGGTGGTAGAGGGCCAATGAAACCCCATCCAGCATTTAGATAGCTGAATGTGTTCAGCAGATCCATAAAGTCCCATTTCAGCACTTTGTGCTTTAGTTGACCCTATGTGCAGTACAATGTGTTTCACAGTTGGGTGTGCTCCCACGATATGCACAATTCTTTCTGCCAAGTCAGAGCTGAGCATTTTGGTGTTTTTACTGGCCATGCTTTTCACATCGCACACAGCAGAGTTTAAGACCCAGTCAGTAGCGTTCCCTGTAACTTTTTACTTTTGTAACTTACTTTACACTGATGTGTAAGGACGAGACGTAATCCAGGTAATCAGACCGAGATCCAGGGTCCTGCAGCAGTGCTGTAAACCTGTTATCCAGTTGCACACTCGGTTGTTGGGGAGGTTTCACAGCTGTGTCATACTTTTATGAGTTTAGGGTTGAAGTCCGAGACCATAGAAAAACGGTCTTGAGTCCGGGGCCGGACTCGAGTACTGCGGCCCAACAGGCCAGCCTGTTGGATCACAAACCTTAGGGCGCCGAGCCCTGACAATTACTCGTCCTCCCTTTTTACTGTTAGGAAATATGGCAACGTTTGGTTGCTTGTGGTTTAATTATGTATATTCGCTGTATTTTTCAAATATACGTTGCTATATAAGAGCCTCATTCATTGTATGGGGTTTAAATTCATTTTGAGCAGTATTCCAATTTGTGGCCACAAGGGGGCATTGCCTCCCAGTCAGAAGGCCTTGTGGCTTTCTTTAGTCTGGCAGCCGCACGAGAAGGAAACCCAATACCTGCCGGTCTCATCATTTTTCTGTTCTTTCGAGATTAGTAGCTAGGAAAAACACACGTATGTGGTCAAAATAATGTCAGTACAATGTATATGTGAAGGCTTTCCTGTGTTTTATCCAGAAAGTAGATTTTAGTTAGTACCTGTGTGTGTGTGTGTGTGTGTGTGTGTGTGTGTGTGTGTGTGTGTGTGTGTGTGTGTGTATATATATATATATATATATATATATATATATATATATATATATATATATATATATATATATATATATATATATATATATATATTTTATTTAGTAAATATGTGTATCTGGGATCTTATTTGGAACTAGTATTGTTAGTATATAATTTACAGTACTAATGGCACACTGTAGGAATACTTAAATGTTACTTCAGTATAGATCATGTAAAAAATAGGTTTAAAGTGATACTACACTGATATCTGACAATCCTAAGTAACCTCCTGAAAATCCAATAAAAAAATATTACACAAAAAAATGTTTTGTAATTTTGGTTTGCAATTGGTTTTCTTAGAAATGGACATATGTATATCACATATTGGACAAATAATCAAAGGCAGCAAGATATTTTAATACACACCACAACAGGAACCTTATACATTATACAGTCAAATAATTACATGTATTTAAAAAAAAAATAAAGTTTGGTTAAACAACAATGAGTAGAGTGTAATTTAACATATGTTCTGTATATTATACAGTCAAATATTTACGTCCTTAGTATACACTATGATATTTACACATAAAAGCTGACCATTGATTTAATGTAAACATGTTTTAATGTTAAAATTTAACAGGCAACTGACAACTTTCTCTCCACGGGTCAGTAAATGTTCAATCAACAGGGGTCGCTGTGGTCGGAAATGAACACACTACCCAGTACTCACAAGGCGTACAATCGTGTTTGACGGCAACCCTCGATTCACCAGTTCATCTTTAATCTGGAGAAGAAAAAGAGACAATGGCGCTGTGACATGTATGGGAAAATCATCAGATGCGTATGTTCTGTGTAAAGTTGGAGCATTGTTACATCCTATGTACTTCTGAATCATCAGAAGTGAAGCTGACTTTCAAATGTCACACATTCACATCTAACCTTGGTTATTATTTGTATTTATTACAAATGACATAGCACCACTTACATAATTCAACCTGGAACCAGCCCCAGCTGGGGCAGTTATGTAATGCCTTGAAATGCTTTGATTTGTAGTATAAGAAGAAGAGTCTGACCTGTTGCAATACGGTACTCCTGATGAAGACTTCAGACAGTGGAGATGGCGAGGAAACCTTCAGTCTCAAAATAACAACTAGAAACACAGAAAACATTACAAATCAGACAACAAGGGGAAAACTGGGCAATCCAGAGTCTAAGACGAGGTCTTCCTTTTTCTGGTAGCTCAAAATCCATTGTTCATACTTAGCTATGTATGGAGTATGGCCATTATGGGGGTGATTATACAGTCTAAAACATCAACATTCATCATACTCACTATGGTTTGAGACGCTGGTTACTGGTGTAGTAGCTGGTGGCGGACTGTTTTGTTGTGGCGTAATTGTTGGGGTATTGGTTGTTGTATTTGTGGCAGGGATGGTAACTGGTGTAGTTGTTGAAAAGTTGGTTGTAGACTGGGTGGTTGTTATCTTTGGCGTAGTGATGTTTGGCGTGGTCAATGGTGTAGTTGTTGAAAAGTTGGTTGTAGATGGGGTGGTTGTAATGTTTGGCGTGGTCAATGGTGTAGTTGTTGAAAGTTGGTTGTAGATGGGGTGGTTGTAATGTTTGGCGTGGTCAATGGTGTAGTTGTTGAAAAGGTTGGTTGTAGATGGGGTGGTTGTTATGTTTGGCGTCGTCAATGGTGTAGTTGTTGAAAAGTTGGTTGTAGATGGGGTGGTTGTAATGTTTGGCGTGGTCAATGGTGTAGTTGTTGAAAGGTTGGTTGTAGATGGGGTGGTTGTTATGTTTGGCGTAGTGATGTTTGGAGTGGTCAATGGTGTAGTTGTTGAAAAGTTGGTTGTAGATGGGGTGGTGGTTGATGTTGGGCTTGGGGATGTTGGGTCTGTAAACAGAAGTGAATACACAGAATATAGATTACAAGTGACCATCAAGGAAAATATTAATGCAATTCAAAACACTTTAAAAACAAGGAATGGTTCCACTCACCGTTTCCAACATTCACAATGACACATCGGAGCTCGGAGTGATATCTCACCGAATTACTGAGATAAATAAATACAGTAGATTATTCACAAAATTATGTCACATGTCATTTTAGATATTTCAAGACAGAATGTCTTTCTTGCTCAAGATCTCAATTTTTAAGACATATTTAACCATTCCGGGAAATATTCTTACTTGCTTTTTAGCAATTAGTATGCAATTATGAAATGATGAATACAAAGCCATATGTAAGGTAAAAATAAAACAGCCTGAAGTCGTATTTTCACTGCTATTTGTTAAGTTTTTTTTTTTTTTTAACAAATTAAACACACAAGCTACAACGTGTTTTTAATGAGAATTACATTAATGAAGATTAAAGAAGATTAATGAGAATTAGCTGCATGCGCATGCTCATATGACTGTTCTCCCAAGATCCTGTAGCTGTAATAATGGATAGATCTAATGGTTGTAATTCACCATGTGTTCCATTAATACATCCATGGTATTATCTTATGAAACATCTGAGGGATGTATGGATGCTTTAAAGCCCGTAACGTCATTAGCAGTTCCAAACTGCCCAGGCTATTGGGTATGGCTAACATCAGAGGCATGTGTCGCTCAACATACGTCACATACTGCGTTGCTCTGATTGCTTGTAGGTCTATCCGTTGCTCTGATTGGTTGTAGGTCTATCAATTGAGTGCAGTGGCATTTTTTTTTCCTGGTTGGGTTGAAACACCCCCCATAATCCCAGCTCATTGGAGCAGTCTCAGACTCATATTCTGACTAGAATCTGAGTAGGACTATGTCAAGCTAAAGATGATCTCTTCTGGAGTGGAATCAGTCATCTCTTTTAACTCTGTACAAGAAAGTAAATTAGCATGTTTTCCAAATATGTTAAACTACTCCTTAAACGTGCTATATCCGAGTTTAGAGAAAAAAAAATTAACTATTAAAGCATATGATACAACAGATAACATTCCCCATTCTCTTTTAAGTCATTAAGAACACCATTTTCTTCCCGCAACTCCTTTCTTAGACTTTATACTGACAATAATGTATCTTGGTATGAATCAATGACTTAAACCCTTTTGCCATAAGAAACTCCGATCATATTTTTCCATATGCAGTGCTTTAGGTTAAGGGACTGACTTGGAAACTGCCTGTACGACAAAACAGATGGGGTGGCTTTCTCCATCTTTGTTTTCAGACGGCGTCCATTTCAAAGTGTACTGTCCTGTTTCCGATGTATTCCGGATGACGTTGTAGGGCCCACTGACCAGGAGCTGAAACCTGTCACAAACAGAAGGAGAACGGGTTTGGCAAGTTTAATCGTTTCCATAAGCACACCCCACGTTTAAATGGAAAGAGTTGGTTATACTGCATTCTTTTCAAACCTGTCTTGTAAAAAACGTGTTGGAGTTACACAACAGATCAGGTTTCCTTGTGCCCATAAAAACTTGGCAAATGAAAACCGGTTGTGTGTGTGGCTACTGTCTTACTAATATACTTAGGTATTTTATATCTAACCAGAGATCCTTCTGCATCATTACCCTGTAGTGTTTTGACATGTTTGTTCTTTTAAATGTGTTTTGTGTTGCACTTACGTGGAGACATTGGCTGCTACTACACTGATGTTGATTTGCAGGACCTGATTGACACGGGTGTACAGCTGAGCTCTGTTGGCCGGGGTTGGAGACAGGAACAGGGGCAGATAGAGTCCCTCTGTGCAAGACGGCGCTGCAGGGCCCACTGGAACAATAAGAACATCAAAAATGTTCTAGAGATGGCAATCCCAGTTAGTTGGTCCATCCATCAGTAAACCACCAGACTAGATAATCTCTGCTATGGTTTGATTTCCATAAAATGTCCAAGCATTCATGGCGCTAATATATTTAGGGACAATGCATCTTTTCTATAGTCCAACCAGCAGGTCAAGATTTTTACTCCAAAAAATTGAGATCTACTATTGAAAGGAACGAACTTGCAAGCTGCTTACAAAGATGGATCCATTCACTTAAGACATGCCACATGCTTGTGACTATTTTGCATTATTTACAAAAGAATAACTATTGCAAAATATATCACAGTTTCACAGCATCACGGTAGAAGTACACAATCCCCAAACCCTAATGAAAAGAAGAAAAACGTGAAAAGTAGTATTGTTTTTGTCAATTTGGGGATCATTTTAGATCATAATGATGGGTAAATTACTGTGATTATATACTCTGCAAAAATGTTCCACTCACTGAAGACTAACTACTGAGATTGTTTGTAACTTTTTTTGTTGTTAAAAAAAAACAAAAAAAAATGCGCAGGCTACCAAGACCAGAAACCTCACCCCGTACAGCAAACTGAAGAGGTATTTTGCTGATAGCAGTGTTGGTAGTTACGGTCGTCTGCGACCCGTTGGTTTGCGTCAGCGTGAGAGTCTGCCGGGGAAAGTCCTCCATCACCAGCTGTACGACGTACGCACCCTCATTACTGCTCAGGGTGGGGCTGAAGGACAGAGTACAGGACTGCAAGAAGAGGACAAAAGGGACATTAGGTTTTAATAAGGTATTTTCTGTCAAGTAATAAAAAGGCAGTTAGGAAAAAAAAGGGTTAGGGTGAGATGATTGGATTATGTTAATATCTTTAAGAGTGTGAACCACCCAGACCTCTCAGGTGGTCTGGGACAGGTCTGCTTTCTGTCCCCTAAATCAGAGCCACAG
>NC_045738.1:26070697-26078343 GCF_008692095.1 Etheostoma spectabile | reverse complement strand
GGGGATAAAGCTGCCTTGCCTTGTCAGTGTGAGGACTTTGGCTACTTACTGATGAGAGATTGAGAACAGTCGGCGGTGTGCAGGTAGCACACTCAGACAGAGTTACATCTCCATATCTGCATCTAACCTCATCTCCGTCCGGGTCGAACGCCAACAGGTTGAACTCTCTCTGACAGTTTGAAGGAACTCTGACGGAGAGAAATGTACAAACTGGCATTAGATGTCTATTTAGTGTCACTGTGTTGGGATTATGTTACCTGACTCACTTGTTCCTTGTTCCGGGCATATCACATTGTGGGGAACAAAGAAAACAAGTACACACTGTGTCTAATGGTTTTCTTTTAAATGTGTTGATTCAAGAAGTTATCATTATAAATTACTATCATATGCACAGTAAAGAAAACTTACACCATGCAACAGAAAGCTTTTGGTATAAAATACAAGGTGTAAATGTATAGGTGTACATAATTATCTGTTTGCCTTCAGTATCTGTTCTGACGGCACCTTGTTCTCACCTGCACTATTTTAAATATGGATATTCATACTCCCAACTGTATATATCTAGATATTTATCAATCTACATGCTCTGCATACCCATTTATTGGTTGTTTTTATTTATATAGCTATTATCTTGATATTCTACCGTGTTTTTAATTGTTTCTTTGCTATATTTTTTAAGCTGTGAACTTTGCACTTTGTAATTTCATACTACAGTGTACTGTGGAATGACTAAAGAAATCTTAAATCTTGAATAATTAAAAAACAAACAAATACAAAACAAGGTAGCTTACATCAGAAGGGGCAGGATGGTGGTCTGGGGGGACGTGTTGGCTCGGCCGATGTCTGACCGGTTCCTTAGTTCCACCAGGGTCACAGCACTCCACGACAAAATGCTCTGTACGTTATTTATCCAGTCACCACTAGACAACCTTCAAAGTTTTGAGAAAGAGATTTTTTACTGAACAGAACCAGAGTGTGGGTGCGCCCCCATGTACAGAAGTCCTGCGGCTGTTTGCTGCTTTTCATTCTTTGAATATTTGACTAACCTGTCACTGCATCCCTAAAGGCATAAGGAAAACAACCAATCACAGCCAAGGAGCCTCTAACACAATTTCAATGACTGCTCATGAACTATGATCTGTAAAGCTATGGGAATTCATTTTAACAGGTCAGGTTTTTTTTCTTTCCATAGACTTAACCTTTGAAATTTATAGAAAGGATTTATATATTTATATAAATAAACAAAAAAATAATTAATAATTAAATATAACAAAAAAATGTTCCTCTGAGAAGTCATTTTTTATGCATAGTTATTATGCACTCACAACAGCTGAAAGGGAGCGTTGCTGGGAACCTGGCGAGTCATGATTCCCTCTGTCTGACACCAGGGTCCACTGCTCTCCTGGTCCACTGTCTTGGTCAGGACAGTCTGGTTCCCACAGTCCCCGCTGTGGCAGGTCCACGTCTGACCGCTGCAAGTGTGGAAGCCGAGCTTATAGCGAAGGACCACCTGCGCTACCACACACTCATTATTAGCATTAGCATTAGCATAGCATTATCGACAACATCCAGGATCCAACAAAAGCGACAAGACTTCATTTTACAGTATATTAACTAGAAACTATATATATATATATATATATATATATATATATATATATATGTCTTTATATATGTATGGAGAGAGAGAGAGAGAGAGAAAGAGAATTATATATAGAGAACTATATATACTGTACATATAGATATAGATAATATACATATTATATAATATATTATATATATATAATTATAATATATAGAGAGAGAGAGAGAGAGAGAGAGAGAGAATATATACATGTGTATATATATATATATATATATATATATAGTAGAGAGAGAGAGCAGAGAGATATAGAGAGAGAGAGAGAGAGAATATAAACTTGTGTATATATATATATGTGTGTGTAGAGAGAGAGAGAGAGAGAGAATGATAATCCCCTTGTTCCCTTATTGTTCTCAGGATTTAAAATACTTCAGTTATGGCGAGTTTTTTTACTTGTAGAAAGGCATTTTATACACTAGTTATTGTTAAAGATTAACAGGTGAATATGACTTTAGAAGGAAACTGTACGCACCTTGACGGATCCATTAGCATCAGTGTTTTTTGGGTAGTACGTCATCACTGTTCCATAAAAATGAGTAGCCTGGGCGCTGCTGATGAGCAGCAGCAACAGAGCGAGAGACATGGTGATTGTTTAAGACTCTCCACACTAAGACAGTAAATGAATGGCAGCTCTGACACTTCCAGACTTCAAACACACCCTCTCCTCCCCTCCCAGGATGATCACTTAGTCAGAAATCTAACAACAAACCAGGAACCTGTCTGGTATGAGGAAAGGCTTGGTGTAATGGTTACGAGACAATGATCAGGAGTGTTGATGGTTGAGTGCAGACAATGCAGTTAATTTGCTAATTGTTTGGAGCAAACCTTTTACTTTTTAAAGTGATTTAACCCTCCTGTTGTCTTCAGGTCTAATCTGACCCATTTTCAAAAGGTTTCTAGATCAGAAATTTGGGTTTCTTTCAAACAAGTTGTCCAAAAAATAAACGTGAATGGTTTTGTACAACGTCCTTCACGAGTGATATAAATGATCAGTTCACTACATTTATTTAATTTGGATATTTGTTGAATTTTATGTCATTTGAAGAATTTGTTTTTTATAAAAGTGACAAAAATTTCCCAAAAAGCGTAAAAGATAATTGACCAAAACATCGGAAAACGTGAACGAAAACAACGGGGAAAGCGGTAAAAGTGTCTTTTGGTTTTAATTTTGAATTTTGACCCGAAAAAACTAAAAGTGGCAGGTCAACGCGAAGACAACATAAGGGTTAAGCTGTCAGATAAATACAAATGAAGTAAAAAGTGCAGTACTAATAAGTTAAAGTAGGAAGTGTGAAAAGAAAAGACCCAAAAAGAACAGTAGAAGTATGCTACTTCAGCACAGTACCTGAGTAAATGTACTCAGTGTCATGGTTTCTTATGTTTCTGTTACCCGTTTTCTTGGGTAGTCTGATTTTCTCCCTTGTCATGTCTTGTTTTACTTCCTTCCTTGAATTTCCCCACCTTTGGGATGGTCTGACCCAATAAATCTATTTAGCTTCTTTGAGCTTCCTCTGTTGGCCATTATATTGCGGTGGATTTGATGATCTAGCTCTATTTAAACAGGATATTTACTTCTCCAGATAACCACTTTTGACCATTTATCCTACTTTGATAATAACCTAGAAGACTGATGTAGCTGAGTTTCCCTCTGATATTTGATTTTTTTATATGTGGTGTTTGTTCGGACGAAATTCTTTTGGTGTTTTTATATCTTTAGTCTCTTCTTCCTCTCTCCTCCTTCTTCTTTGTTAACTAACATATAAAGTCTGTCTTATCGCAGACCAGCCTACCAGATAATTAGGCCTTCCTGCCTTTTGAAGTCTTAACTCTCCCACCATTGTCGATCTGTCACTATGCTTCGTGCCTGCCTTCCCCTCCTGATTCATGTGTGATAGACTACTTCCAATTGACACGGCCCTCTTTTAACATTGGCCTCAGTCACATTGAACCTATTTTTCTGGCTCTCTTTCACCCAAGTTTCCCCAATCCCAACTTTTCCCATTAAATCACACAACTGTCCTAGTCTTACTTTTCTCCAGTTGAACTTGAGAACAATGCTTGTTTTCCTGACTGAACAAGGTGGTAAATGAATGCACAGGATTTCCTCAGAGTAACAGATGGGGCATGCTTTTTTGTTGTTGTCTATGAGCCTGCTTGTGTATCTCTGTACTGGTTTGGTTGTAAGAGCCAAAGACATTTCTTCCTGCTAGTTCCTGCTCCTCCTTCATTGAATGCTCCTAAACAGAATTGCATTTGTGGAAAGAAAAAGCTTTTCCTTTGAAGGCACAAACAGTGAATACAGCAGACGTCTCTCCCACACTCACAGGCCTTTCACAGGTTTGACTAGAAATTACCTTTATTTACCTCGGTTCGTATGAATTAAAGATACTTCACTTGCCCTCTGGTTTCGTTCACCAGTACTGCTCTGCAGCATGTGGATAGTCTGGCAAAGTGATTATGTACCGACAAACCTGTGGACACACAGGCCAACAATTTTAAATAGCTGTTTACTTTTTTCATGAAAACTGTACCTACTTTGGTTTGCCGTGTGTTCTCCATAATTATAAGACTGCAATGACATTAGTAGAGCACATCCATGTTCCTAAGAAGAGGAAAATGTTTGAATTCATACACAACGTGGTTTTCTGACTAAAGTTCTGGCCTACAACTGGCATAACTAAGGTGTGGAGTTCATTCCGTGTAACGTATTTGTATGATGGAGACAGTGAATATCTAAATTAGACACCTTTCAGAAGACCTTGGCATGTCAGAGGGTACTGGAGATAATGCAGAGAGAACGGTGAATACGCAGCATAATGCAGAAAAGATACAATGCAATACACCACTTGTTTGCGTTTTTATTGACTTATCAAATATGTATCCTGGGCTCTGTGAGAAAGCTATTAGGCTGGTCAACAATGGCAGCCTGTACTGAAAGCTGAGGGCTGAATAAGAATGAGAGCGGGTGCTGTGTGAATGCCAGCTTAACGGCTGAGACGCTGCGACCTCATTTGGAGTGTGAACCCTTGAACGGCCCATTCCTGTCAGTATTCAGTACTTGTGTGAAGCCGCATCTACAAGCCCCTCACCGCCACCAGGCCCCTCAACCCCAAAGGCATAGACCCAGTTCCAACAGAAATGATGACTTTGGCCCTCGAGCAAACACACAGCCCTCTGGACACTCAAAGCAATACACTAACCGGAGAGAAGAGCCATGGAGAGGCTGAAACGTGATGGAGAGGGAGGAAAGGAAATGATAGAATGACCAAGGATTGAAAGAACACAATGAAGAGAAAAAACAGGCAGGGTATGCATTGGTTTGTTCAACCTATTGAACTATTACAATAAAAAACTCTCAAAGCATTTCCCAAATGAGGCAAAAAACACCAAAAAATGGCATTCCCAAAGTGAATTTAGGATATTTCAACTGTCTATTCAAGCATCATTGTTATATTAGATAAGAGAAAAAAGTCTGATAATTACACGGAACAGTCAACTAATGCCTACTGTATGTTTTAGTCCATGTTAGCTCTTCCATGACGAGTCAGTAATGAGATATTTTTTGCAATATTTTTGCAGGAGGCGGTAAATGTTAGCAATATCTCAGAGTAAATATCTGTAAAAGACTGCAACTTAAAAAAAAAGAAGTAAGTATTACTACTTCTTTTAATCTCATCTATGTCGCCATTTTTCTCTCTGTATTTTTCTGACTCTGGCACAGAGAGATGACATTTCCAATCTGAAGCCCGCCTACAAAGCTAACTTTTTTTCAACCATGGAAACAGCCTCACTGTACATGAATCACTGAAAACCACAAATCCTAGTGTCACCTGTCCCTGGTTGGCTCGCTGCCTTGTGTATTTAGTCTTATTGTTTCCTTGTGTTAGATAATTATACTGTAGTGTGTATATGTGTGTGTGTGTGTGTGTGTGTGTGTGTGTGTGTGTGTGTGTGTGTGTGTGTGTGTGTGTGAGTGAGTGAGTGAGAGAGTCTTCCCGTTTTGTCTCTGTGTTCCTGGTTGCTCTGTTACCCATTTTTACTTAGACTTCATTTTACTTTTTCCCTGCTTTATCCAGGACTCCTTTAGTTTGGTATAATTTTCTTTGGTTATTAATTCCTCAAACTATTCCACTGTGTACAGTCTCTGCTTTTGGGTCCGCCTTAACACATAATGTCTTATGAAAACACCGTAACAGAAGTCGGGACAAAGAAAAAGAATCCTTTTTATTACCTGATGATGATGTGAGATCAGTGTATTAATTGAAGTGAAAAGAACAATAATAAAAAAAAAACAATACCAAACATTTTAACTAAAATAAATGGGTGACTTCCTGAACCTCATCAACATGGAAGACGCTGCATCACTGACCACTGTCATAGCGGTGACTTATGGGACACAACACGGTCATTCCTGGACTCACAGCATCATGCCCTCCTGTCTTTGGAATGTAAAAATGTCATTGTTGGACTCATAGTAGTCCCCCTGGTCCCAGCCGTCTTGGGTCTCATTTTGTGACCAAATGGGGGCCTGATAGAGGCGTGCGTCACAACCAACACACAAAATTTGCGCACTTGTAAACCCTGATTTGTGACCGTGGGTGGAATTTATTTCAGAGGGGATTATACCAACAAAAATCTTTTAATATTAATGAACATGCATTACATTGAAGGTGTTGCCACATGAGTTACTACAAAGCTAATTAAGACAATGAGCTCCATACAACTCTCTCTGGATTTCTCAGTAGGACTTTGTTCAGAAGATGCGGCGACTTTCGCGGTAAGGTAATTTCTTCTTCTAAAAGAGTCCATGTTTTCTTAATCCTCTGTGTCCTCCTTGGCTACTAGCAATTGCTTGGAGGAGGGTTGGGTGTGGTGCGCGATCACAGAAGGCTTGAACCATGTGGAGACAGAAACTACGCACTACAGCTTTAATGATAGGAAGAAGGATTGACACATTATTGTTACTGAAAACATACTAGATCTATTTTTTTCTTTTCTTTTAGATGTTTACCTGCAATATTTTATTTCCCATATATGGCTCATTTATTAGAATTTTCAACAACATTTCAACATCTAGTTTTTTCTTAATAATTGTTTCAGAAAGGTGCTTTAGGTCATTCACACCAGCAATAATCCCAGCTTGGTCAACTCCTTTCATTTGGAAAGGGAGGCAAGGAATGCAGAAAAGTGCCTTAGTGTCACAACAGGCAGCTATCCACGAGAGGGATGTTTGAACTGTACTCATGTGCAGGAGTAGAGCTTGTGTTAATGTTCCTATGGTAACACAGAAACCAACACAATCTGACTCCCATCAGTTCAAAAAGTAATGCTCGGTGTTTGTTTTTGATGCAAAAATTCTCCTTTAGCGGCATATTTAGACAAGCTTAGTCGGGGCGCTTGGCGTCAGTTTTTGACATTCTGGGTCGGGACGTACTTTTAACTGACCAGCGGCACTTGAGCGGGACAGTTAGGTTCAGGAAAGGATAGTTGGAGGGGGATTACAAAATGTAAGTTTCAGTGACACGCGGGACAAAAAGGGGACATGAACCCCGATCTCCTGGGTCAAAGTCCTGTGCTCAATCTTTCATATCTCTTTGCTCTTAAGACTACGTCATCTTACAGCTCCGGGGTGAAGCTGCTTTCTGCCTGGTGGGTTCCATACAGATTGAAGTGTGATTTTTGCAGAGACTGACCAAGCGTCAGTATTGTACGAGTTGGGAGTGAGAAAGGGTTGAAACAGATGCATTCAATAATTTAACACTGTAACACTCCCACTGGATTATATTGTCTGTGCAACAGCCATGCTCTTGTATTATAGAAGCAAATGGACTTCCACCATTCATACACTTGTAACCGAGGCTCCCTACAAGGTGCTCATTGAATAAACATTAAAGGTGCGCTGCCACACAAATTTTTGAAATATATTTGGTCCATGTGTGTGTGTGTTATATGGTGAGTGTGAAGATGAACTGCTACCTCCTCTGTCAGCTCTAGCCACTGGAAA
>NC_045738.1:26069524-26070687 GCF_008692095.1 Etheostoma spectabile | reverse complement strand
GAGAAATCAGGCCAATCACAACAGCTGGTCAGTCTGATGTCATGCTGCTTGAGTTCATTACTATTCATGAGCTGGGTAAAGAATGCTGATAGCCAGGCTCGCATTGGCTTGCTGTTATCCAATTAGACTCAAGCAGATTAGCTGGTTGAATATTAATGAGAGCTAACCCAAATGGAGCTGTGTCTTCCTGCAGGCTTTCTATACCACGCTAGAATGGCTTAAAAAAAATTTAACCAAGACATCTCCTTCCACAAAAAATGTTACAAAGTCCATGGTAGAACTTCAGAAATTACCAAAAAGTGATGAAATATGTGTGCCAGGGCACCTTTAACAAACAGATGGCCCAGCATCAAACAGCAATTCAGGGTTCAGTGTCTTGCCCAGGGACCCTTCGGCATGTAGAAGGTAGGCATCAATCCACCCTCCTCCTGATTGGTGTGCCCTGCGACGCTGTCAGCGGAGAACAGAAGTTAGCTCAGCAATTGAGTCAGTGCTGTTGAAGGACATATAGAAGTCGGCGTTCAGGTTCCCTGCTGCAGTTCACCTCCCACTCGCTTTCCTGATGGGACTAAAGAAGTCATTTCAGCGAGCAATGCATGTTTGATGACTTTATTGATTTTCCTTTCCCCTCTCGTCTCTGCCTCTCTTTCCATCTCTCTGTTTTCATCTCCCTCGCCTCCTTTCCGCCTCTCCAGTCTGCCACTCCCTATTGACTCAAGAGCATCTACAGTGGCATACTCTCTCTTGGCTTCTGCCATCTCTCCAACCCTTCCCCTCCGCTGGTGGCCCCTGGATACCATTTTCTAAATCTGCAAATAAAAGTGTTGAGAATTGCAGGCCTTTTCTTTTCATTACTATTCATCACAACATAGTGCTTTGTGTAAACTACGCTTGACTAGCTAAGCAGGTGCCTCCACAATGTAGAGGGGAAGGTCATAAAGTTCTGTAACTTCATTCAGTTGAGGTCATTATTGATTTATCAGTTATACATTATCACTTCATTTTCTTTTTTTACCTGCAGCTGATAGAAATGTTTCAGATGTTTGTGGTAATTAACAATATATGAATCACAATAAATTGCTGTATGCTGGTAATACTCAATAAGTCTCTAAATCCCTCCAGGACCTAAGGTTTGTTTGTGTGTGTGTGTGTGTGTGTGTGTG
>NC_045738.1:26067109-26069514 GCF_008692095.1 Etheostoma spectabile | reverse complement strand
TGTGTGTGTGTGTGTGTGTGTGTGTGTTCAGGTGTGGTGGTTAGCTCACAACCAGAGGAGATGCATGGAAGTGTAGCCAAAACATCTGGATCCTGGTGGCTGGCTGCACACCCACCTCCATGTTAGTGGATGGGACAAAATTAAAAGTACAGTCAAATAAATCTTTCCTAAATATGGTTTCTGTCATTTTGGGTAGTTCTCATAATGCTGATATATGTTCAAGTGTTCATTGTTCTGATAAATAGTTTTTTATTTGAGAAATAGTCACCTTATTGTATGGGCTATTGTACGTGCATGCCCTAAACCCTCTGAGACCGAGCTTGTTATATACAAAAACAAAATACGCAGTTTATTGATGATTTAATAACATCGTAGACGCTGGCTCCTTAGCGTCTTCTACTCTGAAATCTAACAGCTGTGGCGTCCCGATGCTGTCCTCCCCCCGGGGAGATCGGAGCCCGTACAAAATCTATCCGACCTGGAACTTCCGCTTCTTTCCAGGGACGTCTTTCCAATGAACCCATACTCAAGGATTGATCATCTTGCTGTTCATATTTCATCCATTATCTACCATCCATTAATGTGCGTTAGCTATAACATATTACCATTCCCATGAGAGTCTAACCAACTCAGAGGTGTGGTTACGTCTACGTATACTTTACTGTCCATCAAATACATTCGGATAGGTGACTGACCCAAATTCTGTCTGGCTCATTATAGACAGGAACGGCTTTGTTTATAAGTTTAAGGTTAATACCAGATGGATGCTGGGGGTGGCTGCAGCCCCAAAAAGCCCCCCACTTCCAGCGCTGGTGGATGGGGGCGCCCGTATCCGGGGGAATTTTGGCTTCACTTTGGGTCAGTGAACGCGTCGTCCAATCTTCTTCTTTTTTACAGTTCCTTCTCACAACAGGCCGTGTTATGTTGTGATCATGTCACAGGACTGAAGTGGTCTAATGCTTTTATAAGCGGGCATCAAATACAACAATATAAAATTACAACCACATTCCAATTTCAATAGATTTTTATTTTTATATAATAGTCTTGACCAAAAAAAGGCCCTCCTGGGCTGGCTACTTGCACATGCTAGAGCGGTTGCTATGGAATGTAAATAACGTTAGCCTACACTAGCAGCTAGCACAGGCTGTTTCCTTTGCTAAACACTAAATGGTTAGTTCAGATTAATCAAAGTCACACAATAACACAAACAGACCGATGGATGCAGGGTTACACCAACAACTAACCAATCACTCCTGCCTTCTGCGAGGTAAAATGACTGTTTTTGTCAATGGAGTCTGGTGGCTTTGAGGAGAAAAAATATAACGGCTTCAGTTCCCCGTCAGAAAGGGCTGTCTGTAAAGCAATGAAATTCTATTCTAAATGTAACCCTCTAGGTTATTTTGCCCTTAAATCCTGGGTTATTTTCTGTGTTTGTATGTGTAAAGTTAATTGTGTAATGTAATGTTCAAAATGTAGCTATTTTCATTAAAATAGTGGAATTTACTGAATACCATGAATGCAACATGTTAAGGAAGAATAGTGTTACACAAATATAGTGTACACTTATAAGGGATACTTTGCTAATTTTAAACCAGCTCTGTGTCATGACATTGTGTGTGCAGATGAACGGCTTCCCTCCATGGAACCAGCTATCAGGTCGTTTTTCCAGATGCGGAGTAGTCTATATTGACGACGTTCCATCTCCGGGATTGGTGCCAGGGGCACCAGAAATTCCCCAGATTTTTTGGCAAGATATCCATTACCTTCCTGATACTTCTTGTTCAATGGAATTTGACGTCATAGCCGTGGAATGTGGTCTTTGTAACACAGCTATGAATCAAATTGCTTGATTGGAGCTAGACGTTTTCTAATTATATGTATGTGTATATGTATTTCAGTATGTAAAATATATAACGGTCCAATATTTACTCACCTGCTTTTACACCTCCGTTCTGGTTTCCACCAACTTGTCTCTTCAGCTGCTTAAGGCGAGGTAGTGTCTGACTGCGCCTGTCTGCCGGTTGGTGCTGGGCAGGTAGCGCACAGTGGGATTGTGGAGCTTTTCAATGACAAGACAGCTACCTGCTGCTGCTGGAAATGAGGTTAATGAAAGGGAACCGAACAGCACGTGTGTGAGCCATAAAACCAAAACAATGAGCTTAAAGATGCTACGCTTGATAGAGCTGAGGGGAACTGCTCAGTTGGTCATTATTATCTGTGGTCCTATCACTAAGCCCTTTAACATTACACATCATCATTTGTTTCAGTGTTAATGTAGAAACATTCATTCAAGCATCTTTCAATGCAGATCGTCTTGTTGATGAACATTCCTGTAATATCTGATAGCTGGTTGTCTTTGCAGACATACAGTATATACTATATATATATATATATATATATATATA